>NC_081788.1:17559468-17859468 GCF_963082965.1 Carassius carassius | reverse complement strand
GGGGGCCCCTCTTTTGAAAATCTGCTTAGGGCTCCCAAAATATTAGGGCTGGCCCTGTATGAAAGTCATTGTTTTGCAATTCTGTTGCAATTCTATTTTGTTCAAGGCAAGTTATTATTACTGCCAATCAAATTAATACACTAAAATAAAATATTTCAAGTTGTCACAGAACGGAATTGGACTTTAGTCTGTTTCTAATAGTGTGTGTACATTACCATGAGCCAATATAAGTCCCACAGCATTGGGTTCACTCAGAGGGAGCATGGGAACATTCAGCTTCTTGGAGGTGCTGTATGAGGCATGAATATGCAGACTACACTGCAAAGGAGGAAGACAACACATGGTAAGTTAAAAAAAGGAAGTCTTCTCAAGCTGCCAAATTATAACAACTTCCTTAAAATGGTTCTTACCATTTCTGGACCTTTGGCTGTAGAATCGCACTTGCTGTTCTCTGGTTTGTTCAAAGGAACCCATTCTCCACCCTGATCAAATGATATTACAGTCTGTACTGAGCCATCTGTAGCAGAAAAGAGAAATCGAATGAAACATAAAACATTTCAGAATTTGGTCATATGAACTAACTGTTTTTCATTTAATCTATTATTCATTTATGTAATTATATATGCACTACTGTTCAAAGGTTAGGGGTCAGATTTTTTAAAGAAATTAATACTGTCAACCTTTTCTTACAGATAAAATAATACCAAAAATGTTGCCTTTGCTGTATTATTTACAGTACTGTTCTATATTGTACTCTTTGGAGCTTGATTGTTGATGGCACGTCGCTTCAGCAGCGGTGGTTCACTTGCCAAGTGGGTTGCACACATCAGGCTGCACTACCCCTGTTTGTGTAGCAAGCGGCCATCTCCCCTGTGCATTTCAGCTACTTTTGGCATTCACCTTACTAGTCTTACAGTGATGGTGAGGAATTCTTCAAACCTGGCGGCAAGCGGAAGAGCAAGAGGCCCTGAGATGGATGACCCTGAGATGGACGAAGTTGCTCTTCAGGAGATGGTGAACGCACCACTGCTGAAGGGCCATGGAGGGCCGGGCGGAGAATTTTTTATTTTTATTTTTCCCCACCACTGACTTCACGGTCAGTGGTACCCAAAACCTCTGCAAAAAAGCAGTTTCTATCTCTGGGTCCCTCAGATCACACTCAACCTCCTCTCTCTCCAGTGAGCAGCAGTGTGCCGTTCGAGAGTGCTATCAAATGTACCACTCACGTACCCTCTGCTCAAATGCAAGTCACTGTTGCACACACTCTGTTGACGCCTTGGCCGAGTCCCTGCATTTCTCTTCACTGCCCCACTGCGAGTACATCGGTGATTCCATTGGTGCCACTTGTAAGGTATCTGGGAGCCTGGCTAGCGCTGCCCAGTCGGTCTCGTTGCCTCATTTAGATCATCAGACTCAGCTATGTGATTTAGTTTGAGAGAGTAGGGCATTCACATTCTCAACTACCAAAATGACTGGCTCATACTAGCTCAGTCTCAGGATCAGTTGTGCGAACACAGGAACTTGGTGCTCTTACACTTCAGCTGGTTAGGCCTTTAGTCAACTTGGAAAAGAGCAAACTCTCCCCGACACAAAGGACTTCTTTTCACATAATGGAGTTGGATTCGGTCGAACAGACACCTCATGCAGGAACATGCTCACCGGGTCCAAGTCACACCGGCCTGCCCCCAAACCTTCACCCGTGGTCAGACCTTGCATTTCTCTGGGCAGGTGTGCCCCTAAAACAGGTCTCCAAGTATGCTGTGGTTTATACGGATGCCTCTTACATTGGCTGGGGGGCCAGGTGCAATGGACATGCAGTGTGGGGGGTTTGGATGGGCCCTCAACTGCCTAGGGTTGTTAGCAGTAAGCCTTGCCTTGAACAATCTCAGAGGGTGCTTACGAGGCAAGCACGTGCTGGTCTGCACAAACAACACTACGACCATTGCGTACATCAACGACGAGGTGGTCTTCATTCCCGTCACATGCTAAAACTTGCCCTCCACCTTGCCCTACCCCAGGAGGTAGCTAACACCATCACTTCGGCGAGACCACTGTCTAAGAGTTATGCTTAGGCCTTAAAGCGGAACCTGTTCAACAAGTGGAGTTCTTCTCACCAAGAAAACCCCCGGAGATGCCTGATCAGAGTTGTGCTATCCTTTTTAAGGCAGGGGTTGGAGCGAAGGCTGTCTCCCTTCACCCTTAAAGTCTATGTTGCCACTAGTGATGCGCAGCTCATGGACAGCTCTATGAACTGTTTCATCCTGTCAAAAAAAAGTTACTCAAGTTCGTGAATGAAATGAATGAGAGTATACAGGGTCAGTCGGCCAAGCATGCAAATCTCGATCAGCAATCAACAGATACAAAGCGCAGTTATTAGTGCACATACGCTTGTTTTCATATTTGGAATACAGAACATAACTCCACGTTTACTCCCCGATAAAACCTCGTGCTTTGTTAATCTGAACAATTTACTATTTATTTAATGCGATCATGCACACACTTTAATAAAGCCCAATCAGTTTTTGTCACAAGTAAATACGTTTGTTGACTTAAGACATAACGCATAAGACACTCTTTCTCGCCAACTGCTGGCGTATTCGTGTAATATGAACAGAGGTGGGTAGAGTACCCAAAAACTGTACTCAAGTAAAAGTAAAAGTACTTCTAGAAATATTTACTCAAGTAAAAGTAAAAGTACTAGTCTTGAATAGTTACTTGAGTAAGAGTAAAAGAGTATCGGATAAAAAATCTACTCAAGTAGTTAGTTACTAGTTACTTTGGGTCATATATACTGAGCCTATTTTTATTTAGATAAAATGTATGTTATGTGTGTGTGTATAAATGTATATATTTCATCAGCCTTTACTCCAATTTATGTAATTTATTATAAAACCCTGTCTGTTTACTTAAGTAACAGATATAGGTGTCATGCCATAACATATTTTTAATACGACTGACTTTAACTTTCAATGTTAAATTCACATTTAATATAATGTGATATAAATATTGCTACTAATCTTTCATTGTTCAGAAAGAGAGCAAATAACATTTACATTATTAAAGATCATTTTCACTGACAGTCTAGATTTCAATCACTCTCAGAAACTCCCATTAAATCACTGAAACTGTTAACACTGTGAAATCAATATCTTAATTAAAGATTCGTACACACATCTGCACTTTGTTGTTTCTGACGAGAGAATTCGCCAGAAAGAGGTATTCAGTCAGTGAGCGAGTGAAGGAACCCTTATGAAAATTAACCATGGTTTTACTACAAATAAAACCAAAAAACCATGGTTACTATAGTTAAACCATGGTAACCACAAATTAACCATGGTTTTGCTAAATTAACCATAGTTTAACCATGGTATTTGTAGTAAATCTGTGGTTATACAAATGGTAGTCAACACGCCAAAAAAAACATAGTTTTACTATAATAAAACCATGGTTATTTTTCGTAAGGGAAGCACCGGCATTTTAGCGATGACTCATCTGAACACCTCTGATTGGCCAATGCTTTAATAAGCTCAAAAGAATCATGTGTGATTTGTTATAATGCGCAGCGCTGTAAAAACACATCTATCTCTGGCTCAGCGCCAGCAAGCAATCACAGATCTGAATTTAGCAGCTGATGATATTTATTAAATTAATAAAATCCTTATCGGCTATTTTTTGTCTTTTGGAAGCTGCATTCAACTTGACTCCCCTCTGTTATAAGCCACACACGTACAACAAACTAATGTCACAGTGGTATCGTGTACTATAATCGAATGTAGCCCAAGTTATTACCTGTTAAACAGTAGACAGCACACGAGGTGTTCATCTAATAAGGATCTCCATCGCAAGCAAATAATAGCCTTTGCATATTTGCTTTCAATTCAGTGCAGTTCCAGCCACGTTTTCAACGCTGCTGATGCTTTAAACGTTAAAACTCTGAGTGAACCACCTGCGGCAGGGAACTGAACGACTCATTCAAACTGATTCATGAACCAATTCACTCGTTTGCCAATTGGTTTGATCAAGCCTTTGAACAGAATTGACTCAAAAGAATGAATCATTCACGAATGGGCATCGCTCATTGCCCAGAGAAAAGTAGACGGCGCGTTTGGAATAAACTGAAGCATTTATAACATTTATTGCATTAAGATAAAGTAATGAGAGGAGTGTCGCCCACAGTAACGAAGTAAAAGTACAGATTTTCCCCAAATATTTACTCAAGTAAGAGTATAAAGTACCCATCTTTAAATATACTCCGAAAAGTATTAGTTATCCCAAAAAATTACTCAAGTAAATGTAACTATGTAAATGTAACTCGTTACTACCCACCTCTGAATATGAAGAAATGGTCACTGAACGAATCAGTGAATGAATCATTTTGGTGAACAAACTGAAAATCAATGAATCTCTTGAAAAAAATCAAAATTTCCACCAGTAAATTCCATGCAACATAAATGGATTTTTAAAAATTTTGTTTTTAGTGACCCGCCCCAACCCGCCTCGCAATAAAGTGCCAATTTCTTAACCCGCCCCAACCCGATATAGTTGCCACTATTGATACTAATTACAACCATGTTGAAGGGAAGTCGCTAGGGAAGCATGACTTGATCGTCAGGTTCCTTAGGAGAAGGTTAAATCCTTCCTAGCACCCCTCCATACCCTCTTGGTAATCATCTCTAGTCCTTAACGCACTACAGCAGGGCCCATTTGAGCCTTTGCAATCAGTTGAGCTGATGTTTCTATCAATGAAGATTCCACTCCTGCTTGCACTGTCCTCCATCAAGAGGGTAGGGGACCTGCATGCATTTTCAGTCAACAAATCTTGCCTAGAGTTTGGGGCGGCTGACTCCCAGGTAATCCTGAGGCCCCGGCATGGCTATGTGCCCCAGAGGCGGCAGACGCAGCCATAGCTTTGCTTTGTCCCATATGAGCTTTGAGATGGTACATAGACTAGAAACAAAGCTTCAGTACCTCAGGTGCTCCTTGTTCGTTTTGTAGAGCGGCAGAAAGGGGAATGCCATCACTAAGCAGAGGATGGCCCACTGGATAGTGGATGACATCACCCTGGCTTATCAGGCACAGGCTGTGCCCTGCCCGCTCAGGTTGCGAGCCCACTTGACTAGAAGTGTTGCTTCCTCCTGGGCACTGGCCCGTGGTGCCTCGCTGACAGGTATTTGTAGAGCTGTGGGCTGGGCGACCCCCAACACGTTTGCTAGATTCTACAGCCTTCGTGTGGAGCCGGTGTCCTCCTGTGTTCTAACCTCAAATGGTTAGAAGCACTGAGAGGCCCCGATTTAGTGTCAGCTTGCTAAAACCACTCCAGAGAGTCTGTACTGTAGACCCTGTCGAGCTCCTCCAACCCCCTCGGCAGCCAGACAGGGCGGAACATCCAGCGCCAGGCCCTCACCTGATGAATCCTTGAGAACCGGTAGAGGGCTGGGTTCCATATGTAGAGAAGTGAAAACCTGAGTATCCATTGTGCTCACTGCCTAATTATAATAGCGTTGCGATCAGCGGCAGCTGGATGCAGTCATCACATGCCAATGTGCATTGGCTCGTTTAGTTTACACTCAAAGTAGATTGGTCTCTGTAAGGGAGATACCAATTCGTTGGTCACTGATGTGACATGTCCATTCCCTCCTTCAGGGAACGAGGGTTACATACATAACAGAGACGTTACCCAACATGTGAACGCAGTGTGATCTGAATGCAGGGAAATACATGTAACTGAATCGTCGTCATTTAGAAATGAGATCGCATTAATGTATACATCAGGATTGTGATTTTTTTCTAATAATCCTATTGATATTAATAAGAAATATTTCTTGAGCACTAAATCAGCATGTCAGAATGACTTCTGAAGGATCATGTGACACTGAAGACTGGAGTAATGGCTGCTCAAAATTCAACTTTGCCACAGCGTTAATATAGTTTACTAAAATTAAAACCATATAATATAAATATTTTTGTCACTAATGGAACTAATTAAATATTATAAAAAATATAATAGTATCTCAGTGATACAAAAAAAAAGTACATTTAAAAATTTTTTTTTTTTACTATACTACTGTATTTTTAATCACATAAATTCAACCTTAGTGAGCATAAGAGATTTCTTTCAAAAACATTTCAAAATTTTACCAACCACAAACTTTTGAACGGTAGTGTATACCATTTTAAATATGTATATTCAAGGTTAAATTTAGAAAGTAAACAACAAGTTATTATTTTGGAACTGCTTATATCCATATTGATTTAAAGTATACTAAGTGATACAGTCCCCATGGAGCAATCGGATATGCCTGTCTTGTGTAGGATGTAGTCATACCCTCTGCCATTACGCTAGTAGTGAAGACTCCTCTGAGGGAAGTGACGTTTGTGAAGTCTGTCTCGCCCCCAGGGGTCGTATACAGATGGTGTTCTAGAGACTTGGAATACACAGTGCCTCTGTCATCTGATACATAGATGGTGCCAAACCCATTGTCTGGAGAAAAAAAAAAATAAACCACACACAATAGTGTTTCTGTGTCTTTTGACTCTATCAAGTAAGGTCTATCAAGTAGCACAAATCAATTGGATATTGCAATATATCACTGGTTTACCAATAAAAGTTTTCAATACAGTAAGTGATATATTTGTATAGCACCACAGATTATATTTTTATGGTTTATACAATAGGAAATAATACATTGTAAAAACATGTATTATGGTTATGGTAAATAAAAAGCAAACACCCACCTCCTGGTTCGTCCACATGCATGAAGACCATTTCATCATTGGCTGCGAGTATAGAATAAAACTGCTCTTGACCGACAGGAGGAAGTTGTGCCATGTTCCATGTCTCACCTTTGTCTACCGATACATGTATTGCCCGTATCAGGTCCTAAAGAACATGCACAGTTAACACGTCGCATTTAGGGCTTAATATATGGACACAAAAAACTCAGATGGACCCTCAAACACCTCTGATGCTGACGGCATTATGTTTCCTGATCCATTCATAACTGATGCGAACAGGAATCGTCCACCGATCCCAAAAGAGTAGATCCTCTCAGCAACTGTTTTCATATTAACACCAAAGTCAACTGACTTCTTCAGCACCAGCATCCCTCGATCATCTGAAAAAAAAAAAAAATCCAACAGTGAAAAAACATTACCACAGAAATATATGCTTTTATGAGTTGCTGATACCGCATGGGCCACAGTGATAATAACACAAGGTTTGCTGACTAAAATCCATTGTGGGATGCTAAAACCTAAATTCAAAAAGCTTCTAACAACACTTAATCTAAACAATATTAAAGAGCTCTTGAGCAACACCACTCACAGTATGCTGCATCATCCCCTCGGACACTGGTGCAACTTGCAAAAAAAGCACACCAGCTCATTGGCAAAAAAGAAACGTAGAAGTGTGCACTTTCACTCAGCTGGGCTCAAAAATAAAGATAGGCGCTGACAGGTCCAGTGTGAGAGAGTACTGGGACAGTTGACGCGTCTGTCATTACAGTATTGTCACAACGGTCACATTTTTCAAACAAGTACTGGTGTTTATATGTATTTTAAACTAAAACATATGGTTTTCAACCAATTGCGGTTACAAATTTGGATAAAAATCTAACTGGATAACATAGATGAGATTTTTCTTCAAAATCTCAAGAAAGACTTGTGATAAACCTAAGTTGCAGCAATTTATATATTTTTTACACAATTTCTTTTTTTCTCAATGTTTTTACATTATGTGTTTATGAATTGAAAGCTGTAAAATTTCCAGCTATTATTGCAATTAATAAAAATTTACTCAAGTTAGAATAACTCAATTTCAATGCAGTGACTAATGCACAAGGATGTAAAAACTAAATAAACATAAAATTGATATACGCACACTCATGTCACCACACCTGGGATCAACAAATCTATAAATATTACTCACAGCAAGATCCTTTAATGTTGGTGGAGAAGAACAGAGTATCCATTCCCCTGTGGAAAAAGGGAAGAGAGAATTTATCCGTGACATTCAACTCAAGAAACCTCATAAAATAACAGCGGTCAGATCAGTCATTTGTTTGTAGAATAACAAGTACAAACATGCTGCACACTAAAATGTCAAGGAAGGGGTCATAGTTTGTGACAATCACCACACCACTGTATACACCAATTAAAAAACTAAACAATAACAGTAAATATGACAAAAACACAACCAAATTACTAAAACTTGAATTAAAATTAAATGGAAAATACAAAAATAGTAATAGAATTAGTAGAACTAATTAAAAAAAAAAACTTTCTAAAAGTTTCTCAAATTAAAATGTAGGTGGGCCATTCCATGCAATATATTTTCTTATATTGGGTACAATATTAATTGTATATTTTTTTAAGATAGATTATATTATTTAATTTTCGTTTACTACAATGTATTGGTTTGAGCAGCTGTTGCCATTTTACCTTGTTCCTGGTTGCTATGTAAAATCTAAAATTAAAAACGGATTTGTTTTACTTATAATCTTTTCATAGGTTTCTTCTCAGTATCATTTTTCATAAGTATAATTTAGCTGTCTTCAGTATCTTTTTCTATTCTGGTACTCTTTTAATGACTTCATTCTCCAGGAAGTGACACCATTTGAAAACAGCACAAACATCACTTTAGCACCAGATTTGGATGAATTATGAGATGTTTTGTTGTATCACTATAAATTATATCAAGCCCCCTGAAAAATAACAGAAATCTGCATGATAAATGAAAAAAAAATTATTTTCCATTTTCGTTTCAAAATTTTCAATCACTCACTTTAGCGCTTTATTTGCATTCTGTTAATTTTCTTACCATTGTATAAACAATCATGTTATAATTAATAAAACTGATGATGTGTTCAAGCTAAACCGGTCCATTTCTGAAACTTTACACTCATATTGATGCTTCCTTAAATGATGTTATAATTTAAAAATGAATATCTTAATTTAAAAGAAACTGCATAACCGAAATGAATCAGGTTTTTGGTGTGGCTTTTCTGGCTTCTGAAGTCATGTGTGACCTTTGTATCTGCTTTTCATGTTTAGTGCCATACACTGTACAGGCTCAGGCTCTCAAGATAAAATCAGACTGATCTGACCCAATTTACTACTGTCGTTTTGAACCAAACCTTTAAAAAAGGTGGGATACTGTTCTTTTTTATAAACTAGGTTTCCAGGAAGGCTACAGGGACCACTGAGAATGAAACTAACCTAAAATCAGGAATGCTCAGAGGAGGTATACAGTATATAATGACTAAAATGTTCCCAAACAGATCTGGCAGCCTTGGTCAAACATTAAATCCGCAAATGAATAATTAGCCTCACTGAACTTGTCAATACAACTACTTCCCTGTTAAATTCTATAAATAAAAGACTGTTTAATTAACGTAAAAAAACAAAAACAAAACAAAAAAAAACGGAAGAATTGAACTGAAGTTTGATGTAGCAGTTTATCTGGAGCAGGCAAGCTTCCTCAGACATTTGAAAGCTGAGCCGTGTGGAAAAACAGGGTGACTCAGCAGAGAATGTCTCGTGTTGCTGCCATGGTGGCCATATTTGCATGTTTGTGTTTTTGTGTGTCCTGGATGTGCAGCCGTGAAAAGAAAGATCCAGAACACTGGTCAAAACAGAAAACAACATAGGCCCTACTATATAAAGTCACACCACCCTGAACCCCTTCACAAACATAAAACTCATTCCTAAACTGGTTTTAACAAACATAAAAAGCCTACCATTTGACCACACACACCATCTCATGGATTTTCGCCCATGTTGCACCAAAGTCTTTGGAGATCCAGAGATCTCGCTGAAACAACAGCAATAAGTTGATATTATGTGATTTATCATGATATTATGCAGCACTTGAAAGTCATAAAAGAGGAATAAAGCACTATGAATGTATATCTTCTTGTTTTTAATACTTGAGGAGGAAATGATAGCAAATATTTACAATAAGGATATTTAATAGTCTTTAATTTTGTGCTTATCTGAATTAATGTCATTCAGATAAGCACAAAACAAGAACTTTTATCAGTTCAGGAAGCCCAACATGTGTCAATGACAGTTTTGAACTTCACTATGAGATAAACTAAGGACTTAAATGCAATATGTAGTTATAATGCATACTTTCTGGAATAAGTGTACAAATTTACTCAAATTAAATTCTTAAACAGATCAAATGGCTCTTACTAACTTTCCATTCAATGCCAAAAATTTTAATCTATAAGGAAATAGCACAAATGTTTTAAAGGCTCTTACCTTGGCGCTGATGGCGACAAGCACATCTGAGTTTTGAGGGTTGTACAATATCTGCATTAGTGGGTGGAAAGGCAGTTCTGTGTGGATGAAACTCTTGCCAAAATCTCTTGAACGGAAAATTCTGGCACCACTGCCTCCGGAAGCATCTCCCGTGAGGATCACCTAAGGGAAAAAGTATCAGGGCTTTAAGTGCAGTCACAATTGCAATTGCATTGAGTATTGAAACATCAGCAAAGAACAGAAAGTCCAACTGGTCTATTTTTACTGCGATTGACATGCTGCATTTAAGTATCTACATGCCTATTCAGTTTGAGAAACAGCTTTAACATAACAGCTTCCCAGCTCCTGTGAGCTTATGAGAAGTTACTGAAACACTGGACTTCTGACATGTCAGCTGGCCCACCTTGCCAGAGTTTTCCGGACCAATAGCGATCCCATAGTCAGTGCTGATGAAGGTGTTGTTGATAAGTTCTGTGACATCCTCAAAGGACTTTCCATAGTTTTCACTTCACAAAGAGTGGAGGATTGAGAAAGAAATTAAGTAAAAGCTAATACTTCATTGATATTACGAAAACAAAAACACGATTAAAACCAGCACTCACCTCCTGTACAGTTTAGACTGACCGAATCTCAGGAAGACTAGTGGCATCTGAAATGTTGTCAGGGCCAGCACAACCTAAGATTTAGACATGAAGACAGTTATTTACCCGGACACAAATCTTCATAACATTTTATGGGAATCTTCTCATTCTTTCAGCCCAGGATTAAACTGCATAAATTCTAGGAAGCACTGCTACTAACCATTCAAATGATTGGGGTCTGTAATTTTTATGTATTCAATATTTGTTTTTGTTTTTTTACCAAATTTGCACTTTTATTCAGTAAGGATGCAACTGAACAAAAATGACAGCAATGACATTCATTAATTAGAACTTTCTATTGAAAGAATCCCGAAAAAAGCATCAGGATTTCCATAAAAATAAAAAACAGCACAACTGTTTTCAACATGATGATAATAAGATTTTTTTTCCTGAGCAGCAGATCAGCACATCAGAATGATTTCTGAAGGATCATGCGACACTGAGGACTGGGGTAATGATGCTGGAAATTCAGCTTTGCCTTCACAGGAATTAATTACATTTTAAAATATATTAAATCAGAAAACAGTTATATTAATATTATATTAAATCAAAAACAAAATATCTTACAGACTCCAAATGGAAGTGTATGTATTATTTTTATTGCAGTAATGGGCAGAGCAGCCATATGCAGAGTAGAAATAAGGGCTTCTTGACATGGCCTTGAATGTGCACTGGGATATGAGAAAGGTCATACTGGTTATGAGTTTGCATTTGGCCATAATGACAGTTGTGTTTATTTTTCTTTCTGAGCCTTGTGAACAGCCAAAGGTTTTTGCACAGATTATCTACACTGTTTAAATTTAAACCTAAAGCTAAAAAGTCCTCATCTAACCTTTAATGAAACTTTTATCATGGTGGAAGGTTCTTCTGGGCGACTTCATCTTAGGACGGGAAGCATATGATAGTGTGTGTAATTAATCAAAGCAAATCTCACCCCAGTTCCATCTCCCACCCAGGCCAGAGACACAGATCCACTGATATCTGGAAAGGTCCACTGAAATAAACACATTTTATTAATTAAGTGCATCATCCTGGAATTTTTTTAACACATACGGTCACATATAATAAGGGTTTTATTGCATTTCCTAGAAAGCCACAAGATCAGCCTATGCAAAACACATGCTAGCCATAAAACATTCAATTGGAAACCTAGCAACTACACTCACAACGATTAGAGGCGAAACTCAAAATAGTGCCATGAAGACTGGTCTGACAAATAAATTGTGAAACTCAAGATGACATATCAAAATGGTGTTAAATTTTCATCATCTGTTTGGTTTAGATACTGTAAGTGGCTCTCAACTTTTTTGACTCGAAGGCACCCCATTGTAAATATTATTTGAAGATAATATGTCCTCTGGTATTTCTGCTGTAATTATGACGAACTTTTAGAAACTGGGGGTGTTTATATATTAAATTCATTTTAACTTAAACACAATTTGACTTGTGATTCTATAAGATTTCAATAGAATCAATAGTTATGGAGGAGGAAAACAAACAAAAAAATATTTTAAATATATATATATGGTTAAACTACCAAAACCCTTTTTGAAAGTGGGCCCCAGATCTATTGTTTAAAGGAGCTATGTGGAGATTTTTACTTAAAAAAAATCTTTAAGATAGAGTTTTCATTTGTACATGTATGAGCCAACCATGATGTAAAAAAAAGAATGACACCTCGACTGTCCACCACAGTTGCCTCTATCAGCCTGTAGGTTCAATTGTGTGTGGAGGAGTCGGGCCCGAATTGGCGCGAAAATTCATAAAATGTGACGTCATGCGCGTTCTCGTCTACTTGGGCTTACAACCGTATGGCACGCCAGCCATTATAGTAAGCAGCGGCAATAGTGTTTTCAAATGGACTCTGCAGATGGAAAGAAGCGACCAGCCTCCAGCACAATTCAGACACCCACGGACACTCCTCGTAAGTAAAAAGCAAAAAAAAAAGAGTGTGCGCACTGAGAACGAGCATGAGACTGGCTGCAGTTCCTCTAACGGCCACTGGTGTCAGTAACGGTTAGCAATTTCAGAACCTACGCAATGCTCCTTTAAAGCTGAAGTAGGTAACTTTTGTAAAAATGTATTTGTGAAACCTGTCATTATGTCCTGACAGTAGAATATGAGACAGATAATCTGCGAAAAAATCAAGCTCCTCTGGCTCCTCCCAGTGGTCCTATTGCCATTTGCAGAAATTCGACCGCTCCCGTTAAGAAACAACCAATCAGAGCTGCGGTCCTTAACTTTTTTTGTGTTCAAGATTTACAAAATGTATATAATAAGCAGGTACACCATGAATCCATTTTCTGTCCTGAATCACTAGGGTACATCTATAATAAGTGTTTATATTCTGACTATTTTACATTGCTTCGGGGGTACCGCTGCGGAGTAACCCGGTACCTTTGTGATTCTTCATAGACATTAACAGAGAGAAGTAGCTCCGGCTACAATGTCTTCCGCAAGACGCAAGCAGTTGTTTATTAACCGCTAGAGTGTCAAAAGTTACTGACTGCAGCTTTAACTGTCAAAGCAAATGTGAGTCCCATGAAAATCTGACTATTTCTCCTCTCATTTCTCTTGCTGAAACCCACAGTACACCTTGAAAGAATGAAGAAGACGACTAAAATACTTTCACTTTCTTGCCCTGGGCTTCATCTGTGACCCTTTAAATAACAGTTAAATCTTCTAATCCCATCTAGTCTGTGAATAATGAGCAGAGGATGTTTATCTGAGGGTTGGTGAGGTAGAGAGGAGATGATGAAGGTTCACCAAAACTTCAAACACCTCGACTGTTTCAGCTCATCTGACAAGAAGCAATCAAAATGATTTTGGAGAAAAGGAAGTAATTTTACATTGCAATGACTAGCGTCAGTGCTATTCACTGTTCCATTTCATAATATTAACACTTCCTTATATTATAAAGTATATGGTTTATTTACGTGCATTAAAAAGGCCTAACTGGTTGAAAATATAAGATCATTAAACAGGTTGTCATACCAGTTGAGCTGGTTCTACAACTTATGCAAGTCAAACAACACCTATTTGTCAACGAGGAACAATCATCAACGTTTTATTGTTATAAAAACAGAAATTAAAAAGAAAATGTATTCTTATGGCTATGACCGTTACCATAGAAAACCTAAGAATAATACAATCTTATGCTTCTTCATACCACTCAAACAGTACTTTCGTTTTGTAAATGTTCTACTAAAACATAACATTTGAATTATTAATCACATTTGACATTGTTTACATTTCTGTTTATCACAAAAGTACTTTTACAATAAATTTGAATACGTTTGAGCTAAAACAAAATGTGACAAGGGCTGTTTCAAAATCTAGTGAGCTATAAATAAAATTTAAGCATGTATTCTTTAGAAACAGGTTTCAGTCACTAGAACTATTTTACTGTTTCTAGTTATTAGCCCTTATTGTCCTTATTCATTGTATACGGTTACATAAATTACTTAATTTTCAATTGATACCAGTCATCATACTAAAATAAAAAAGATATTAGTCATCTTTGTCTAACTATTAATTAAGTGTTAGCAACATAAAAACATGTTTGGTTTTGAAGTATAAATATTTGAACGGGTTTCCAAAAGAACTCTCGGTTAGAACACACATATGCCGTCAAAAATGGTGTCTAGTAGTTAGGGTTAGGTGAGGATCCCTAGGTTTCGTGACAAAGCCGAGGGGTTACATCAGTGCTTCGAGGAAACTTACGTTGTGCGTATTGCTAGTTAACTTGGTCTCAAATCCATGCAACCCATTACAGGAGTCTGATCCACCATCTGCGCTTCTTTTCTGGATGTGACGGTGGACCCGAGAAGTATCTGCATACGATCCCGTCCCGATCAGACTTCTGGCGGCTACGGGAGACTTCAAATACACCCGGTGTGCGTGATAATATATTGGTTCCTCAAGGAAATCTACACCAAATGCCATGGGCAAGAATAAAAGTGCAATAAAGTATCCTAGGCCTCTCATTTTTCTCCTTCGGTGTATTTACAACACGACTGTGTTGCTGTTTAAGTACGCATTAATTCCTCTGTGTCTCCCTCCTGAGCGGCTGCTGACGGTATCAACAAAAACAGACTGTGACAGCGAAAGGTCCCTACTGCTCATGTTATTACTGTGCTGCCTCCTAAGAGCACATCAACGCCCTTTTTATTTGCTCTAGACAATTTCCAAGATTGCAACAAAACAAAAACTCAGACAAACCGATTTGCTCTAAAAGATTGTATCCTGATATCGTGTTAAATACTTCCACACACACACAAAAAAAATTGAATAAATAAATAAATAAATAAATGATGAAAAGAATGCACCTTGCACAGAGTCTGCACCTGACTGGCTGCAACGACTGGTGCGATTTTCTGATTGGTCCGTGGCTGCACATACAGTTTCTGTGAGCCCGTGCGGTCAAGTTAGTTTGACACGTCACATTTCAGAGGACAGTAACATGTTTGTTTAAACCTTTTTATACAGTCTATGGTTTAAACACAAATCTTACGTTTCATACGTAAAATTATTCTCGATTAAATATCAATATAACGGCTATATATTCATAATGTCAGTGTCCTTTAGACCTATATAATATGCAAAAGGTAAACTGTAAAGATATTGTAAGATATGCAATTCTTTTTGTTAGATTATTCGAATAACCTTTTTATTGACTATATATACAGTTCTCAGACTATGTGACCAAATCCATGCATGCATGATCCTCCAATACACTCATCCTGTCTCTTCTGTTAGCAAGTAACATTTTGCTATTCGTTAAATAAGCAAAGTATGGACATCATTGCTTCTGTTTAATCAGCCCAATGTGACTGCAGTAATGCCTTTTTAATTTTGCAGTGCACTATAAAATTCTGAATGGGTGGAAAAACCTGACATACAAGTAAAGATGGTGTGACCTGAATTCCTCAGTAGTGACTGTATAAGGTCCATTGAGAGCTAGGAACTTTTCAAAGGTGAGATGAAAGAACCCTCCATTGTCAGACTGTTCTTTTTCACCAGTTGTGAATTTTAGGTCAACTGACACCCGTTTATTCATCAACATGTGTGGTGTCAAACCAAATTTAAATATTTAAAAATGCTTAAAAATATATTTTCCTCAAAATGTGCATTTTACTAATATCAAGGAGAATGTATGTAAACACCGGAGTGGGGACAGGGTTAAAAAGCCAAAGGGAAAAAAAAAATCTTATTTATAATATTGATTAATGTAATATTAATACTAAAATGAAAAAAAAAAAAAGTCTGTAATAACAAATATTAAAATATGGTATCGGCCATTCATTGCAAAAGCCAGATTTACACGTAATAACAAACTCCCTTTGGTCTTTGGGAATAAGGAACATTCTATGACAATGAGCCGCCTCTGGTGAGAACTACATCTAGGTAAGAGCGTCCTCTTGTGTTCAAATCACACCAACGCGGAATGATCTAAACACGTTTAACGCTCTGTCATTTGTCTTCGGTCATTTTTCACCGAACATTTTTAGATTTTTACAAAAATCGTAGCTTCATCGGAATGAGATTACACTTCGTGACTTTTGTTGCATTAGATATGTGAGCACAAAAAAATAAAAAATAATAATGGAAATTAAAAAAAGTCACACTTGGCTCCTTCACTGTCAGAAATAAGACTTAAGAAATTAATGAGAAATACAAAAAAGTGATACAAACTACAAATCAGCCACTCTGTAGAAAAAAAGTGTTCAGCAACCAAGGGGTGACACTCTAAAATATAACTTTCTTTTCTCTTGTTTGGTGGGTGTGTCCAAAATGTCACGCAATATTAAAAAGACAGCTCGCACTATGTAATTAGCATGACAGTAAATTCACAAGAGCAAGTACATTGTTTGCACGTTTATTTAAATTGAAGGCAAAATAACTAAAATAATAAGAGCACAATTATAGATCTAGAACTTCTTTAAGTCTGTCTAAATATTATTTAGTAAATGCAATGTCTTCTGGTCCATATCCTTGTTCTAGACACTGATTAATGTAACAAAAATACTATGCATATTTATATATATTTTTTGTTATTGTATTGTGGAGTGACACTTTCATAAACTTTTCTATACTTCTCTGATTATATAATGGTATATATTACAATATAGCACAACAACAATGATCAGCAATAATGATAAGCTTAATACTCACAATAAAAATAATAAGGTCATATAGATCATAACACAGTCTCGCAGGTAAGTGGATTATCTTTCACTTGAAATGTTTGTCTTTTCATCCTGAAATGCGAGGTAATGGTTGCATCACTTCACTCGATTGGGATGTTATCTTTTATTCTGGACGGCAAGGGTAGTGACTGTAACGTATTTTGCAGTATTAAACACGTATTTATACAGATTTTATCAGGTTCCGAGAATCCTTGAAAAATAACAATTAATGTCCTTCTCAGCTGCCATAGTTTAAACTCTTGCGTCATCAGAAAAGGGTGTTCAACGCACCACCGTTTCCGTAACCAGTAGTTTATGTTCAACCATCAAAACAGTGTGGCGGCTTTTCGACTTGTCCTGACCGCAGTGTGCTCGCATCGTGTTGGAGCAGTCATGAATAACGCTTTGAAAGAACTGCGGGACCTGCCCGCTCCCGCCAAAATCAACCTGTTTTTGCACATCACAGGCCGCCGCGCCGATGGTTACCACTTGATTGAATCTGTCTTTCAGCTCATTGACTGGCAAGACATCGTCCACCTTAGCTTGCGTGGAGACGGACAGATCTCTCGGGAGGATCTAGCTTCTTGCGCAGGAGCAGAACTTCCCCGAGACGACCTCTGCATTCGAGCCGCTCGAGCCCTGCGACAAGCCACGGGCTGCAGTTTAGGCGCACACATCCAACTTGAAAAGCGCATCCCTGCTGAAGCGGGCTTGGGCGGCGGCTCGTCCAATGCGGCGACATGTCTGCTAGGCCTTAATCGCCTGTGGAATCTTAATCAGCCGCTCTCGACATTAGAGCAAATTGGCCTCTCTCTAGGCGCTGATGTACCCTTCTTTCTGCGCGGTAGGAACGCCTGGGTCAGCGGCATCGGTGAGCATATCGAGCCCCTCAACGATGGCATCCTGCCTACCAGTAAGGCACTGGTCATCATCAAGCCAAAAAACGGCTTATCGACAGCAGCGATTTTTGGTCACCAAGCCTTGAAGCGCGATACGCCACATGCTATACTCGCGGTCTTTGCTGAGAATCCTTACGGCTTTGGCCGCAATGATCTCCAGGCTGTTGGGGAGCTGATCGAGCCGCAAGTGTGTCAAGCTCTTGCGGTTTTAGAGAAGCAGGGCTTGAAGCCACGCATGACAGGCTCTGGCAGCGCGGTGTTTGCGTGTTGTCCGGCTGATTTCCAGCTTGACGCAAGCTCAAACCCACTGGGATGGCAGCAAAAGGTTTGCAAGACGCTCGCTGAGCATCCATTGGCTGGCTGGGCCGTTTAAGTTAACAAACTGCATGTTGTCGGGCGCTGCAATCGTGCAGTGTTCAGTGCAGGGAAATCGCCAAGTTGGTTAAGGCATCGGATTTTGATTCCGGCATTAGATGTTTCGAATCCTTCTTCTCCTGCCAAATGTCTTTTGGCTGTTGTCAATTCTGATCTATCAACCACACAGTAAGCGGCCACCACCATCACCACCGCATGCCTTGATTGCGTAACGAATCACATGGTCAAAAACATATCTAAACTCTAAAGCACAAACTAGAAAAGCGGAAGGAACTTGGACAACTTTCTTTTATTTGTATGGTGACTAGACAAGGTAAGCTTTCACAATCTTCCTTTTTCTTTAGTGCAATAAAACTCAATAAAAGCACTTCCCCCTGTAATCCGCTCAAGCTAAATGCAAAATTTTGTTCAGATATGACGAAATTGGCGAGAAAATATTTTTGGAGAAAATGCTTCTGCAAAATGTGCCGCGCTTCATAATGTCTCCGGATGTTTGGTTATCGCACCATTTCCGACAGATGTACTAACGGTTTTTTGATGATGGGCCGCTACTACTGATGCTTTTTTATTTGCAGAGCATGATGAGCGCGTTTCGGTTAGATCTCAGCCCTCTGAAAGAGCCTCTGGGATTTATACGTGTACTGGAATGGGTACGTGCTTTCACTTATGATGTTATATTCTGAGTAGGTACATCAAGTTGTTAGGAAAATAAAAATGACAACATTATTCTCCCATTTATTAAAGCGTTTAGTTTTAAAGAAAAACTTAAAATCTGTAATCCATTTTTTATGTTCCTCGTGGTGTTAAATCATTTCTTGATGCAATGTTTGTTTTACTGAATAGCTTAAAGATAAAGTGTCTGTTAACAATTACTGAAGTCTTTGTTAAAATATATTTTGGTATTACTTGCCATGCATGTTATCCAGAGGGTCATATACTCCACACCCTTTTTTTTTTATCAATGCACAAATATGTATCATGCACCGGATATTACCATCGTACAGCTTTTAAGGTTTTTAAAACCCACAATAAGCAATTCTTCTTTAAAAAAGCCATTAAAAAGAGGAAGCACAAAGCAGTGAGACTGTGTTGGGCATTTAATGGTGATTAAAAATAATTTTTATTTCTTCATATGCTGATCTTAGTTCTGTGTACTTGTGTGCACGCTTCCTGTGGTTCCCATTTGTACGATTCATATTAAAATTCATTCATTAAACCTTTTTCTGTTTACTGTCTACAGATATTTGCCATTTTTGCATTTGCTACAACTGTGGGTTATTCTGGCTCTTCCAGTTTGAACATCAAGTGCAAGAACAGTGTCAACAAAGAAATAAATGTATCTTTCAGTTATCCTTTTAGGTAAACACAGTATGATTAAAATACATATGAAAATCATTGTTTTTAATAAAAATATTTTCCATAATGTCTTTTTTTTTATTGTTCTTTGTTACAAAGGCTCAATACCCAGAGTTACAGTGTGCCAGACTGCAAAGATGGCACAGTGTTTAAACATCTGACTGGAGATTATTCATCTTCCGCTGAGTTCTTTGTAGCTATTGGAGTTCTGGCTTTCCTGTACAGCACAGTTACTCTTGTGTTGTATCTGGCTTACCAGCACATCTACCGTGAATCTCCTCGAGGCCCCAGCATTGTGAGTGTGTGTATAGGTTCAAGATCACACTTTATCTATTTTCAGTTATCTGTTTTCTGTGTGTGTTCTTAAACCTCCACTTTGTCTTATGCCTTTTAAAATTCATATTCCATTTTATATTCATCAAGAATATTTTTCACATTTTATATTATATTTTAGAAGTTTGATTGTGCTGCTCAGACAACTTGCAAATTAGCAATACCAGCATGACAAAGAATCATGAAAGTATGATATTTTTCCCATATCGCCCACTCCTATATATATATATTGAATAATTTGCAGAATGTAAGATTATAAAGAAAAGAAAAATTAGCAGAAGAAATACTTTTATTCAGCAAGGACACATTAAATAATTAAAGAAATTGTTAAAAAAGAATTGTTACAAATAAATGCAGTTCTTTTGAACTTAATATTCATAAAAATAAACAATACAAATCAGAACATTTTAAATTTAAATAGTTATTTTAAATTGTAATAATATTTCATAATGTTACTGTTGTTGTTTTTTCTGTATTCCAAACATTTGACTGGATTTGAATACTAATATTATTTATAATACATTCAACTTATAATTAATATACATTTAAATTTACATGTATTACTCTCTTTAGGACCTACTGTTAACTGGGATCTTCACTTTTCTCTGGCTGGTGTGTTCATCTGCATGGGGAAAAGGCCTCACAGACGTGAAAAATTCAACCAGTCCAAATATGCTTGTGTACTTGACTGAAGTGTGTAAACAAACAGAAAACAATTGCACTGCTGGGCACATCCCCTCAATGGGCCGCCTCAATTCCTCAGTGGTAAGAGGACTATAATATATAGCAAAATACTAGACCCATGACATCATACATCGATAATTTAACAGAATTACTTATGTATCCATCCTATTTTCCCACCTGCTATCCTTTGTCAGTATTTATATAATGTAAATCATATGAATTCGGAACATGTCAAGTGAGGTTACCAATGCAAATGATGTGAATCTATGAATTTGTATAGATCTTTGGATTCCTAAACCTTATTCTGTGGGGAGGAAACTGCTGGTTCCTTTACAAGGAGACGCCATTACACACGTCAGCCAATCAGCAAGCAGGAGCAGAACAGCCTAGTTAAACAGCAGGTCACATCCACATTCATCAAGCAGGTGTTGTTGAAGTACTAAAGTGGTGCTACATAGCAACCGGTTGACTGATGTTATGGACCTGACTTGACCTGTGTCACAAATCCACCAAAGGTCCTTGCCTATAGAGTATCTCCATTCTATTCAAATATGGTCAAATTTAGATGTGCATTTTACACACTACAGCAAAGCTGTATACTTAGGGAAGGTACAAGGGCATGTTGGCAAATAAACTACTTGTATGAAGTAAACTGCATCATTAAAATCATATTTCATTTCGTTAACGTTACTGTAATGTTTTTGATGTCATTTGAACTTGTTACATAAAATTTACAGAATGTTTTTGACTCCTGTTCAGGAAAATATATTTTGAATTCAATGTATAACTTAAATGTAATGTTCTGACGCTCCCATTTTATAACCGTTGAGGCTGTGCAGTACACAAAGCTGTTGTGCTTAGTTTGTTTTGACCTTTTAAAATATCATCTCATCTTACTTTTCCATGTGCTTTTTGTGGTTGAAATAGCCTTTTATTAATTCAACTGTGTGCCTTATAACTTAGCCTCTATTTAAGAAATGTTTACATCATACCAGGCCAAGACTGTTGCTAAAATGAATTGAATGTTATTGTTTGTGTGTTTAACAAATTTGGAGGCTTACAAAAAGAGAGAATAAATAATAAAAAACATGTTTTCTTTTCATTGTGCATAGTATCATTCTTTGCCCAATACTTGTAATTTCTAATTGACAAATTAACTAGAAAAAGTTGTCATTTTATTGTGCGTGATATAATTCAGCATTTCTGATTTATGCAGTGATAGAAAGAAGACATTGTGATTTCTCAAATAAATTAAGGAATTTCTGGTCAGAAACACAAAATTGTTGATTGTATTTTGTTATTATTATTTTTTTCAGCCTGCATCGACCTGCCCTGGGGCTACATGAAAATTTATGAGATTTAATCGGAATGAGATTACACTTCGTGACTTTTGTTGCATTAGATATGTGAGCACAAAAAAATAAAAAATAATAATGGAAATTAAAAAAAGTAACACTTGGCTCCTTCACTGTCAGAAATAAGACTTAAGAAATTAATGAGAAATACAAAAAAGTGATACAAACTACAAATCAGCCACTCTGTAGAAAAAAAGTGCTCAGCAACCAAGGGGTGACACTCTAAAATATAACTTTCTTTTCTCTTGTTTGGTGGGTGTGTCCAAAATGTCACGCAATATTAAAGAGACAGCTCGCACTATGTAATTAGCATGACAATAAATTCACAAGAGCAAGTACATTGTTTGCACGTTTATTTAAATTGAAGGCAAAATAACTAAAATAATAAGAGCACAATTATAGATCTAGAACTTCTTTAAGTCTGTCTAAATATCATTTAGTAAATGCAATGTCTTCTGGTCCATATCCTTGTTCTAGACACTGATTAATGTAACAAAAATACTATGCATATTTATATATATTTTTTGTTATTGTATTGTGGAGTGACACTTTCATAAACTTTTCTATACTTCTCTGATTATATAATGGTATATATTACAATATAGCACAACAACAATGATCAGCAATAATGATAAGCTTAATACACACAATAAAAATAATAAGGTTATATAGATCATAACACAGTCTCGCAGGTAAGTGGATTATCTTTCACTTGAAATGTTTGTCTTTTCATCCTGAAATGCGAGGTAAAGGTTGCATCACTTCACTCGATTGGGATGTTATCTTTTATTCTGGACGGCAAGGGTAGTGACTGTAACGTATTTTGCAGTATTAAACACGTATTTATACAGATTTTATCAGGTTCCGAGAATCCTTGAAAAATAACAATTAATGTCCTTCTCAGCTGCCATAGTTTAAACTCTTGCGTCATCAGAAAAGGGTGTTCAACGCACCACCGTTTCCGTAACCAGTAGTTTATGTTCAACCATCAAAACAGTGTGGCGGCTTTTCGACTTGTCCTGACCGCAGTGTGCTCGCATCGTGTTGGAGCAGTCATGAATAACGCTTTGAAAGAACTGCGGGACCTGCCCGCTCCCGCCAAAATCAACCTGTTTTTGCACATCACAGGCCGCCGCGCCGATGGTTACCACTTGATTGAATCTGTCTTTCAGCTCATTGACTGGCAAGACATCGTCCACCTTAGCTTGCGTGGAGACGGACAGATCTCTCGGGAGGATCTAGCTTCTTGCGCAGGAGCAGAACTTCCCCGAGACGACCTCTGCATTCGAGCCGCTCGAGCCCTGCGACAAGCCACGGGCTGCAGTTTAGGCGCACACATCCAACTTGAAAAGCGCATCCCTGCTGAAGCGGGCTTGGGCGGCGGCTCGTCCGATCCGGCGACATGTCTGCTAGGCCTTAATCGCCTGTGGAATCTTAATCAGCCGCTCTCGACATTAGAGCAAATTGGCATCTCTCTAGGCGCTGATGTACCCTTCTTTCTGCGCGGTAGGAACGCCTGGGTCAGCGGCATCGGTGAGCATATCGAGCCCCTCAACGATGGCATCCTGCCTACCAGTCAGGCACTGGTCATCATCAAGCCAAAAAACGGCTTATCGACAGCAGCGATTTTTGGTCACCAAGCCTTGAAGCGCGATACGCCACATGCTATACTCGCGGTCTTTGCTGAGAATCCTTACGGCTTTGGCCGCAATGATCTCCAGGCTGTTGGGGAGCTGATCGAGCCGCAAGTGTGTCAAGCTCTTGCGGTTTTAGAGAAGCAGGGCTTGAAGCCACGCATGACAGGCTCTGGCAGCGCGGTGTTTGCGTGTTGTCCGGCTGATTTCCAGCTTGACGC
Organism: Carassius carassius; assembly: GCF_963082965.1. NCBI lineage: Eukaryota > Metazoa > Chordata > Actinopteri > Cypriniformes > Cyprinidae > Carassius > Carassius carassius. The sequence goes on along the minus strand of NC_081788.1, from coordinate 17,835,519 downwards.
AAGCTCAAACCCACTGGGATGGCAGCAAAAGGTTTGCAAGACGCTCGCTGAGCATCCATTGGCTGGCTGGGCCGTTTAAGTTAACAAACTGCATGTTGTCGGGCGCTGCAATCGTGCAGTGTTCAGTGCAGGGAAATCGCCAAGTTGGTTAAGGCATCGGATTTTGATTCCGACATTCGATGTTTCGAATCCTTCTTCTCCTGCCAAATGTCTTTTGGCTGTTGTCAATTCTGATCTATCAACCACACAGTAAGCGGCCACCACCATCACCACCGCATGCCTTGATTGCGTAACGAATCACATGGTCAAAAACATATCTAAACTCTAAAGCACAAACTAGAAAAGCGGAAGGAACTTGGACAACTTTCTTTTATTTGTATGGTGACTAGACAAGATAAGCTTTCACAATCTTCCTTTTTCTTTAGTGCAATAAAACTCAATAAAAGCACTTCCCCCTGTAATCCGCTCAAGCTAAATGCAAAATTTTGTTCAGATATGACGAAATTGGCGAGAAAATATTTTTGGAGAAAATGCTTCTGCAAAATGTGCCGCGCTTCATAATGTCTCCGGATGTTTGGTTATCGCACCATTTCCGACAGATGTACTAACGGTTTTTTGATGATGGGCCGCTACTACTGATGCTTTTTTATTTGCAGAGCATGATGAGCGCGTTTCGGTTAGATCTCAGCCCTCTGAAAGAGCCTCTGGGATTTATACGTGTACTGGAATGGGTACGTGCTTTCACTTATGATGTTATATTCTGAGTAGGTACATCAAGTTGTTAGGAAAATAAAAATGACAACATTATTCTCCCATTTATTAAAGCGTTTAGTTTTAAAGAAAAACTTAAAATCTGTAATCCATTTTTTATGTTCCTCGTGGTGTTAAATCATTTCTTGATGCAATGTTTGTTTTACTGAATAGCTTAAAGATAAAGTGTCTGTTAACAATTACTGAAGTCTTTGTTAAAATATATTTTGGTATTACTTGCCATGCATGTTATCCAGAGGGTCATATACTCCACACCCTTTTTTTTTTATCAATGCACAAATATGTATCATGCACCGGATATTACCATCGTACAGCTTTTAAGGTTTTTAAAACCCACAATAAGCAATTCTTCTTTAAAAAAGCAATTAAAAAGAGGAAGCACAAAGCAGTGAGACTGTGTTGGGCATTTAATGGTGATTAAAAATAATTTTTATTTCTTCATATGCTGATCTTAGTTCTGTGTACTTGTGTGCACACTTCCTGTGGTTCCCATTTGTACGATTCATATTAAAATTCATTCATTAAACCTTTTTCTGTTTACTGTCTACAGATATTTGCCATTTTTGCATTTGCTACAACTGTGGGTTATTCTGGCTCTTCCAGTTTGAACATCAAGTGCAAGAACAGTGTCAACAAAGAAATAAATGTATCTTTCAGTTATCCTTTTAGGTAAACACAGTATGATTAAAATACATATGAAAATCATTGTTTTTAATAAAAATATTTTCCATAATGTCTTTTTTTTTTATTGTTCTTTGTTACAAAGGCTCAATACCCAGAGTTACAGTGTGCCAGACTGCAAAGATGGCACAGTGTTTAAACATCTGACTGGAGATTATTCATCTTCCGCTGAGTTCTTTGTAGCTATTGGAGTTCTGGCTTTCCTGTACAGCACAGTTACTCTTGTGTTGTATCTGGCTTACCAGCACATCTACCGTGAATCTCCTCGAGGCCCCAGCATTGTGAGTGTGTGTATAGGTTCAAGATCACACTTTATCTATTTTCAGTTATCTGTTTTCTGTGTGTGTTCTTAAACCTTCACTTTGTCTGTTCATGCCTTTTAAAATTCATATTCCATTTTATATTCATCAAGAATATTTTTTACATTTTATATTATATTTTAGAAGTTTGATTGTGCTGCTCAGACAACTTGCAAAATAGCAATACCAGCATGACAAAGAATCATGAAAGTATGATATTTTTCCCATATCGCCCACTCCTATATATATATATTGAATAATTTGCAGAATGTAAGATTATAAAGAAAACAAAAATTAGCAGAAGAAATACTTTTATTCAGCAAGGACACATTAAATAATTAAAGAAATTATGTTAAAAAAGAATTACAAATAAATGCAGTTCTTTTGAACTTAATATTCATAAAAATAAACAATACAAATCAGAACATTTTAAATTTAAATAGTTATTTTAAATTGTAATAATATTTCATAATGTTACTGTTGTTGTTTTTTCTGTATTCCAAACATTTGACTGGATTTGAATACTAATATTATTTATAATACATTCAACTTATAATTAATATACATTTAAATTTACATGTATTACTCTCTTTAGGACCTACTGTTAACTGGGATCTTCACTTTTCTCTGGCTGGTGTGTTCATCTGCATGGGGAAAAGGCCTCACAGACGTGAAAAATTCAACCAGTCCAAATATGCTTGTGTACTTGACTGAAGTGTGTAAACAAACAGAAAACAATTGCACTGCTGGGCACATCCCCTCAATGGGCCGCCTCAATTCCTCAGTGGTAAGAGGACTATAATATATAGCAAAATACTAGACCCATGACATCATACATCGATAATTTAACAGAATTACTTATGTATCCATCCTATTTTCCCACCTGCTATCCTTTGTCAGTATTTATATAATGTAAATCATATGAATTCGGAACATGTCAAGTGAGGTTACCAATGCAAATGATGTGAATCTATGAATTTGTATAGATCTTTGGATTCCTAAACCTTATTCTGTGGGGAGGAAACTGCTGGTTCCTTTACAAGGAGACGCCATTACACACGTCAGCCAATCAGCAAGCAGGAGCAGAACAGCCTAGTTAAACAGCAGGTCACATCCACATTCATCAAGCAGGTGTTGTTGAAGTACTAAAGTGGTGCTACATAGCAACCGGTTGACTGATGTTATGGACCTGACTTGACCTGTGTCACAAATCCACCAAAGGTCCTTGCCTATAGAGTATCTTCATTCTATTCAAATATGGTCAAATTTAGATGTGCATTTTACACACTACAGCAAAGCTGTATACTTAGGGAAGGTACAAGGGCATGTTGGCAAATAAACTACTTGTATGAAGTAAACTGCATCATTAAAATCATATTTCATTTCGTTAACGTTACTGTAATGTTTTTGATGTCATTTGAACTTGTTACATAAAATTTACAGAATGTTTTTGACTCCTGTTCAGGAAAATATATTTTGAATTCAATGTATAACTTAAATGTAATGTTCTGACGCTCCCATTTTATAACCGTTGAGGCTGTGCAGTACACAAAGCTGTTGTGCTTAGTTTGTTTTGACCTTTTAAAATATCATCTCATCTTACTTTTCCATGTGCTTTTTGTGGTTGAAATAGCCTTTTATTAATTCAACTGTGTGCCTTATAACTTAGCCTCTATTTAAGAAATGTTTACATCATACCAGGCCAAGACTGTTGCTAAAATGAATTGAATGTTATTGTTTGTGTGTTTAACAAATTTGGAGGCTTACAAAAAGAGAGAATAAATAATAAAAAACATGTTTTCTTTTCATTGTGCATAGTATCATTCTTTGCCCAATACTTGTAATTTCTAATTGACAAATTAACTAGAAAAAGTTGTCATTTTATTGTGCGTGATATAATTCAGCATTTCTGATTTATGCAGTGATAGAAAGAAGACATTGTGATTTCTCAAATAAATTAAGGAATTTCTGGTCAGAAACACAAAATTGTTGATTGTATTTTGTTATTATTATTTTTTTCAGCCTGCATCGACCTGCCCTGGGGCTACATGAAAATTTGCCGCCCTGGCTAAATCTGGCAAATTTTACATTGATTTTATGTTTTATTAAAGTGTATCATCCCGGATTAAACCATCTCTTCGGGTGAACCGGTTCTAAAACGCTAAAACGTCAATGGCTGCCCTAGATCGGCGGATTTCCATCCTTGACTTTGTAGGGCAAAGCTGGACCACTTGGCTCGACAAAGCGAACGTATCCACGTCGGACGGTGAGTAAAATAATGTAGAGCTCTCGATACTTTGTTTTAAACGGGTCGAGTGAACACAGAAATGGGTCGGTTTGAAACATAGACAGTAAAAGAAAAGGTTTGAAAAGAGGAAACCACGGCGACCGCGAGCCTAACAAAGAATCCTCCGGGTCCTAGCGCCGCACGGGTTGCAACTTGCAATCCGACACACGGTACTTTCGGAAAATCTCCCAGGTCCTAGCGCTCATTTTAGCTGATGAATATTCTCTTTATTAAAATAATATAAAAAATATTCTCTTGAAAATGAGTTTGTAATGTGCCTGAACTCATTATGTAACGTTGTCGTGTTGGTTACCGCTTTAAAGCCAAAATATGAAGCTCACTTTAGGACAGACAGCGCGACGGGAAGTGAAGGTGGAGACGAGTCTCTGGCCACTGAACTATAATATAAATAAGCCTCTGAATCTATTTACCCACTCACAGGTTCGTACTTGGTCTAGTCGTTGTGAGAAACGCTGGGTGGATATTTCCCTTTACAATAGCTAGTAATCAATTTTTTTTACATTACATCTTTATATGGAACACTGAGTTGGTCTCTCTTCATCTATCTTACTTATCAACTGATAAGTAATAAGAATACAATTTCTCATTTAATTCAGGAAATGACACAAATTAATGAATGCAGTGAACTGTGGCTGTTAGAAGTGGGAACACTGCTTTGATGTTTGACATGATGTCTAAAGCAGTTCTCTACCTGGGGAACACGGCTGTCCAGGAGGCCTCAGCAAACTTTTAAGAGAACCGTCCATAGTCTACAATGATGACCCAGTCATGAACTTGACATCAACCACCTTCACAGTTGTACAGCCCATTCTGGAAGACCAGAAAACCACTTTAAGATGTTAGAACTAGAGCTAAACATGGCTTAAAATTAGTAAAAAATAATGTTATGTTGAAATAATTAAAAAAAATGTATTGCTTAAAAACAGCTGAAAAATAAGTAGTCCAGCAACATGTAAAAGGACATGTTCATTTATTTGTTTTAATTTCTTTAATTACAAAATGGATTGTTTTAAAATGTATTTGTGCAAGAAGGGATTTTTTTTTTTCATTTGCCCGTTAATTTTGTTTGTTGTAACTAAGTGTATCTTATATCCCTCAGGTGTCAAAACTATGCTCTCATCAACCAAAATCTCCCAAAAAGGACAAGGACTCATCTGGACATTCCAAAATCCTATTTCTCGCCCACCACAAAGACTGTCAGTCCTCCTTGAACAGAACTATGATTTCTTCACCAGATGGCATGTTTAATGGCGCACACTCACCCAGCAGCAGAACACACCAACCTGAAATGAAAGGTGGTGATTAAGCAAAGCCCCGCCCACATCTCCCCCTCTCCCTCCCCAATGTCAGATAAGCGAGGGGCCTCAGGGCTCAATCAAAGGGCTGTTGGGTATGATCATAAAGGGCCTGGCAGGAAACGTAAGACCAGCGGTGCCTCTCCATGTGCCCCTAAATCCAATATCCTCTCCTCTTTCTCCCAAACTCGCTCCAGCCTGGTGTCATGGGGTGGGGATGGCAGACCAGCATCTTCCTCGCATTGTCTGCCAAAGAAACTAGGTGCACAGATGGTTTGTTTAACACCTTATCAGTGTCTCTTTAATAGATCCTAAGATTCTCATTTAATGAATAATTTAGATTAAATATAATATTAAAAAAAGCATCTTTCATTATATTATTGGGTCCTTTTGTCTAAAAGGATGTCCCTAAATATGAATCCTATATATGTATTTATTATATAGGTAGTTAATTTAAAATTTTATTGTAAATACTATAGTATTTAATTTTAAATGTAGCTTAGGTTTTAGTCATTTTCTTATGTGCTTATTAGGGTCTGAAATATTTCTATATAGCTTTATTTTCATTTTCAGTTCTAGTAATTTTAGTAGCCTACTTAAACTTATTATTACAGTCAGCTGTCAAGGCAAGTATTTTTACATAAAAAATGTAAATATAATCTTTATTTGTTTTATTTCAGCTTTTTATTTCAGTTTCTCAATTTTTTTGTTTTAGTTAACACTAGAGGGGTGAAACATATATATTTTTTGATTCTGAATGTATTTAAAACATTTAAAGCATACTTTAAACAGCATTTTAGAATAGGTTATGTAAATGATTGGTTTAATTTCTATATTATCATAATTGTTGTACATGAAGTAAAAAACTTAAAAAAAAAAAATAGTGGCTCCCTCCGCCCTTTATCAGTTTGGTTTGACCCTGATGCTTCTGTATCTTGGAAAGCAATTGAGGAATCTATTGTGTATCCATATAAATTGAGGCATCTGGTTTTCTCGGGGGTTCCGCTTAGGCAGTGTAAATCTAGGTTTGGTCCCATTGTAACCCATCTCCTTTCTACATGGAGGGATGTTGAAAGACATTTACAACTAGTTGAAATTTGGCATAAGCATACGCCAATTTTTCACAATAATAATCTTTTGTCAGGCAACACTCCATTCCATTGTCCGCAATGGACTCATCACAAAGTAAATACTCTGGGAGATATTTATGATGATAGTGGTTTACAATCCTTCCACAATCTCAAAACTCAATATAATCTGCCAGGCACTTCCTTTTTTATGTATTTGCGCATTAGATCGGCCCTACGGGCATATGGGGTGCCCTGGAACTCTCAACTGTCTATTCACCCTTTGCGCAAACTAATCCTTCCCTCTGAGGAATCTCCCTCCTCTGCTTCAGTCATCTATCTTTTTCTTCTTGAGCATTCTTACAAACCTTTATCTATTACAACTGTTTGGGCTAAGGATCTTAATGAGGATGTGCATGTTTTATTTTCGGATCAGATATGGAGAATGTTTAAACTGTCTTCTAAAAACCCAAACCACCAAATGATTCATTGGAAATTGCTGCATAGGGTTTACTTGACTCCAATGAAACGTTATCATATGAAGCTGTCGTTTTCTCCTAAGTGTACTCTCTGTTCGCAAGGATCTTTAGGCACATTTTTGCATTTTTTTGGGGAGTGCCCCTCTCTCTCTCTTTTTTGGATTCACCTCTCACAGGACCTTTCTTATTTGTTGGGTACTGAGATATGTTTGTCTCTACGTCATTTGTTCATGAATGACTTTTGGAACCTCACCTTGTCTAATCAACAAAGATGTTTACTGTTAGCTGCTCTCACTGCAGCAAAAAAGTTGCCAGTCAATCGTTGGAATCCTCCTCACACAATGGACAGAAGAACCTGGGCAGTTTATTTGTTAGATATAATCTCAATGGAACTCTCAACTTGTCGTATACATGGATCTAATGTGAAAACTGTTAATGTATGGCATTCATCTTTTAATGTTGTTTCATCTTTTCTAAAATCTTTGTAAATATTATTTTATTGTATTTTATGTATTAATATTACTTAATTTATTTTTATTATTGTTTATTTTACTTTATGTATTTATTTATTATTTTTCTTCTCTACTCGGTCTACCAGGGGGTGGGATGGGTTGGGATGGGTTCTACATTTGCTCAGTTGCTTTTTGTCTTCTGCTGTTGTTCACAAAAGAAAATTCAATAAAAAGTTGTTAACAAAAAAAAAAAAAAAAAAAAAATAGTGGCCAGTTACAGTATCTAAAACTAATTTTTGTTGTATTCATTTATTTGTTTGTTGTTGTTGTTGTTTTTAACTACCCAAATTAAATGGCTTTTAGGCTATATGATTCATCTAATGTGAGTGCTTTTAAAATGTTGCATGATTGGATGAGTCCTATTGATTTCATTAGGCGTAAAACACTTGAAAGATGAAAATACTGAGTGCACCTTTAAGTGCTGGTAACGTGCATTTTTAAGTGATGTGTTAAATAATAACCTAAAATGACCAAAGTGTAGGGATCTGGCAGCTCTTGGTAGACGTAGTCCTCTTATTAGGGAAAAGAAATGCATTAAAGTAATTGAAGAAAACTGGCAAAGCTTCCTTTTTAAACACTTCATGATAAAAAATAAATAAATACAGTGTTAGAACAAGTATAGGAAGTCACAGACTGATAGTCTGTTAAGATGAATCATCAAGGTTTAATTCAGCACAGTGGTTGAGTCTCAGCTCTGAATTTAGATCCTTTTCCTGACCATCTGCTCTTCTTTTCTCCCAATAGCCAAAGCTTCTTCACTGAGGGAGTCTGCCCTAAACTCCTCCAGAAGCACAGGCTTACTGCCATGTATTTGTCACAGACGTAATACACAGGATGGTGAAAGTGTTTGAAGTTAACTTTATCTGTATGTATGCATGTGTGTGTGTGTGTTTTGTATACTGGATTTCTATGTGAATGAATGCATTTGTGAATGACCTGCAAAATGAATATAGAAATACCTCAAGACCTTCCATATGCTGCTAAACGGACTGTCAGATAATAGAGTCGTGGCCAAAAGTTTTGAGAATTACATAAATATTAGTTTTCAAAAAGTTTGCTGCTAAACTGCTTTTAGATCTTTGTTTCAGTTGTTTCTGTGATGTACTGAAATATAATTACAAGCACATCATACGTTTCAAAGGCTTTTATCGACAATTACATGACATTTATGCAAAGAGTCAGTATTTGCAGTATTGGCCCTTCTTTTTCAGGACCTCTGCAATTGGACTGGGCATGCTCTCAATCAACTTCTGGGCCAAATCCTGACTGATAGCAACCCATTCTTTCATAATCACTTCTTGGAGTTTGTCAGAATTAGTGGGTTTTTGTTGGTCCACCCGCCACTTGAGGATTGACCTTAAGTTCTCAATGGGATTAAGATCTGGGGAGTTTCCAGGCCATGGACCCAAAATTTCAACATTCTGGTCCCCGAGCCACTTAGTTATCAGTTTTGCCTTATGGCACAGTGCTCCATCGTGCTGGAAAATGCATTGTTCTTCACCAAACTGTTGTTGGATTGTTGGAAGAAGTTGCTGTTGGAGGGTGTTTTGGTACCATTCTTTATTCATGGCTGTGTTTTTGGGCAGAATTGTGAGTGAGCCCACTCCCTTGGATGAGAAGCAACCCCACACATGAATGGTGTCAGGATGCTTTACTGTTGGCATGACACAGGACTGATGGTAGCGCTCACCTTTTCTTCTCCGGACAAGCCTTTTTCCAGATGACCCAAACAATCGGAAAGGGGCTTCATCGGAGAATATGACTTTGCCCCAGTCCTCAGCAGTCCATGCAATCTTAGTAGCCACAATATCCTTGCCTGTGAAGCCATTTTTATGCAACGCAATGATGGCTGCATGCGTTTCTTTGCAGGTAACCATGGTTAACAATGGAAGAACAATGATTTCAAGCATCACCCTCCTTTTAACATGTCAAGTCTGCCATTCTAAGCCTTGTGCTCGTCAACATTCTCACCTGAGTTAACAAGACGATTACTGAAATGATCTCAGCAGGTCCTTTCATGACAGCAATGAAATGCAGTCGAAAGGTTTTTTTGGGATTAAGTTAATTTTCATGGCAAAGAAGGACTATGCAATTCATCTGATCACTCTTCATAACATTCTGGAGTATATGCAAATTGCTATTATAAAAACTTAAGCAGCAACTTTTCCAATTTCCAATATTTATGTAATTCTCAAAACTTTTGGCTATGACTGTAGACTCTGAAATAAATATGCCAACACTTTTCTGTTGTCTTGCTTTTTATGAACTGAGCTGCGTCATCTCACCACTAGATGACACTAAAAAGCTAGTTACCTCCATTTTATTCAGACAGGCCAAAGGGTAATTTTTTGTTTGTTGTGCAAGATGATAAAACAGTGGTTGTGTACTTCAGCATGGATGCTTGCAAAGTTCAGTTTACAGATGTCATTGTAGAAAGAACCTAGTGAGTGCAGCTTTAAAAGACTATTCTGGGTTAAATAAAAATTGTGGCACGTTGTCAATTTAACAGAAAATATTTTGATCTCCTCTCTCAGGGCAAGTATTTAATCGATCCCTAATTAAAGTGTTAATTTCAAAGACTCTGTGTATAATAATGTAGTTATTGTGGAAACTAATGGTTCATGCAAATACAAGTTGCTTTAGATAAATAGTGTCAGCTAAATGTAAACTAACACATTTTGTATGTTTGATTGGACAGACAGCATAAAAAACAATCAAAAGCAGTCGATTTAATTTTTTTAATTCACTTTTATATTATTGATAAATAATACTTCTCATAAGTAAACTTCCATGTGGGAAGAGTGTTAATTGAGAATCAGTTTCTGGATTATACTCAAGCAGTCGGTTTCACTCTAGAACAGGGATCCGCACCACCCGGCACTCATCAGTCTCGTTTTTGACATTCAGACTAAATAAGCTTTTACAGTAAGGCCTCTAGCTCTAATACTGGACCTGAAAACATTTCTATTCTTGCTTTCACACACTAGTAATGATGGCTGAGACTTTAATCAAACCATTTAGGGTTCACACAGATGTATGTATATCAGGATGCTTGCTTACTAAGAATTGGTATGGCTATTCTTCATTATTGAGATACTAGTGGATTTGTGTTCGTCTGCTTTGGTTTTTATGTTTTTTTTTGGGTACTCAAATCTAGAAGTTCAAGACTTAGTCACAACTAACTATCAAAGGCTGTTGATATTGTTACTTATTTTGAATTCTGTTCATCTAGATTTATAAGATTCTAAATGTTAGTAAAAAAACAGAAGGGACTTGATTTAGTCTCTAGTAGCCTACCACATACCTTTAGCACCAAATTTTTAAGGCTGTTCATATAAAAAATGATAACTGTAGCAATAAATCTATTATGTCCACATCAACAAAATGTTGTGATTGTTTTATAAGGTATAAATTCCAACCATATAGTTTCTCCATTAATGTTAAAGTTGTGGTTTGAACAAGAATTAGAATGATTATTACAGCTTTCTAGTTATTATTATAGTAATCGTCCTCGTTTTGAATTTGCCTTTAAACTGGTACTAAAACAAAGAACAGTTTTGAGACTTAACATTTGCACAAATGCTTCTAATGTTGTCTATTTTGACATTCTGAGAGGCTGCAAGTCAACAAATCAAAATAAATTGTGCTTTTCCTGCAATAATTTTTGCCTTTTTTTGGATATTGGGCATGTTAACCATAGCCACAGCTATTCAAGCATTTTATTCCTCAAACTTGCATTCAATCTAGCTCCATTCTAGTTTTAACACTCACTTTCCACGATCCAATCAATTTCCCGGCCCCCAACTCTTTTTTTTTTTTTTTTTCTTGTTGAATATTATGTTTTGCCCAGTCTGATTAAAAAAGTAAAATGGGCTGTGAATGGCAATTCACGTTGACTTGAAGTAGAATTTTCTAATTAATGCAACAGAGTTTTGGGCTTAGATACAGTCTGTGACGCTTCTTGAGATTTCATTTACTGACATAAAAAAATTAAAATTAAAAAACTTAATTTATGTGCCTTAATAACAACATACAATAGACAAATAGATGATCAGACTTCAAAATACATGGCAGAGAAAGACCTTTACAGTCATTGTTATTAAAACAGGTTTACCAATATCCTATAGTCACAAGTGGAATCTAGACAACTGTATAGGAACAACAATACACAGAAGAACAAGGAATTAATTCAGTCTCTTTGGAACCTCAAGGGGAAAATAACTACCTAAAATGACACGATCTCATAAACACTAAAACAAACTGTTTGCACATACAAAAGCACTGATGTACTGTTAAATGCTGAGTAATGAACAGTGCTCTTTCACAAGAACTCTGCTCATAGTAAAATAGCCAAGGACACAGTTCAAAAGAACACAAACAACGGGCGAAAAGCTGCTGGATGTGGTTTAGGGAGAGCATTTGCCTTTTCTGTCTCTTTGCGAACCACAGAGATCTCAGGCCTCCTCCCACAGCGCTCGTGATGGTAAGGCCTTTCCCTCCCCTCCACACTAATTTTGGATTGCAGCTGGAGAGACATAAGAGACCGTGACTGCCCATGACTGCAGTCTGCCATAGCTGCTATTATCTGTCATTCCCTCTCCCTGAGATAATACTGTTTGTGAGTTCATCCACCTATCAAACATTTAATAGCTTCACCCACTCCCTCGCTCGCAAAACAGGATGTAATTATGATGCTACTAGGGTAAGAGGCTGGAGGAAACTAAAATTGCTCCCGCTGATCCCAACCAGACCCTGTTATAAATACGTGGTTATGGTTAACATGTGAGATGATTCCGATTTCTTTTCCGGAACAGAAGAATGGAAGTGCCATTCCAAGTGTTTAGTGTTCTAGAGAGGGCTATGTTGCGTTGCACTGGACATTCTAAATCCACGTACGTTTTTTTAACATCATTGATTGGTGTTCTAGAACAGTTCACCAGGACAATGTTGAGATCTGCTTGGAATGGATCTAGTCACATCTTCCTTGAGCACAGCCAACAAGCTTTACGCATTATGATTCATAGCCATCTCTTTAAATTCCTATGGCATAATGCCATTGGCATTGTATATGCAAATATAATATTGGTCTTTGAGAGATCACTGTATGCCTGTAGTAATAATTTAGAATTCCAGAACATGAGGGGAATTCAGCTAATCAACTTTATACTTGATTTTTCATTCATTCAGAAAATGTATTTAAATTATAATGGTTCAAGTTTAAAAAAATAATTGTAAAAATCCCTCAGCCTTTGACTTTTTATCTGATGAAGGTTACCTCCATGCTTCAAGGGCTTAAAAAAATGACATCCATACTGACAACGAATGAGTCAGCACTGACTCCAACCACCACAAGTGCAAATGAACGCAGGGTGAGAAGAGGTCTGAGTATCCGAAACTGTTTTAGCTGTTGAATCCAAGCTCAAATCATCATTGCTTTAGAGATGAGAGTGCAGGCAGATGGGACGTGTCATTCTATTAAAAGATTGTATTAGCATTTTGGTTATATGTCAGTCCCTGGTTGTCATTGGCAGATGAGCTCAAGAGGCTGAAAATGCATGCTTTATACATTGAAAAGCTGCTGTATTTAAATATAGTTTCATATAAATGGAACTGTGTAAGTTCTTAGAGTTTTGTTTTATATTGGTATCCAATTTTTAAACTTATGAAAATAGTGTTCCTGTAGCTCAATTGGTAGCGCATTGCACTATCAAGCGCAAGGTTGGGGGTTCGATTCCCCAGGAACAAATGATAGCTAAAAATTGATAGCCTGAATGCACTGTAAGTCGCTCTGGATAAAAGTTTCTGCTAAATGCATAAAATTTACATTTTAAATGAAATTGGACTTAAAGAGTCTAGATTCAAACAACCATTTGAGTTTTACAAGGATATTATTTTTTTCCATTGCCATATACTGTATAGGTTGAGGAAGTTTCATGTAAGTGACCATTTAATGCTCAGTTTACTGTTTGACTTTCATTCAAAGCAGCTTCTAATGTTCCATAAAAAACAGATACTTGTCCATCATTTTCCTGCGACTACTCTCAAATGCTATTGTGCATTGCTTTCCTCTGCAGTGACCAACTGCATATGGCTTCACATAAAGTGGTAAGGTTGGTCAATTAGCATAAAATGTGGTAAATATGATTAGCTACAAGGGCTTCATTCAGTGCTATATTCTTAACATTAGCAGTCTGCAAAGCTCATGCTTATGATGTGATTATATAGAGGATGCATTAATGTTCTAATCTCTGTCAACCTAGCTTCCTAACTTGATCACTGAGAAATCGCAAAATGCATTTGTTGTTCACCCAGACTACCTCTAGTCATACTTAGTGGGCTTAAACTCACAGGAACACTCCAAGTTTAGATTCCATTAATATGGCAAGACCTTTTCACAGTATATACTTAATTGCTACAGATTAAAATGCTGGAAAGGTTTTGCAGAAACAGGCGAAGACTGAGGATGGCAAACTGTGTATTTTAGTCTCTTTATCCGATAAAGCCACAACAAAGAACTGTCTCTAGCCAAAAATTCACATCTTCTCTCAGGCTACAATGGGAGTATCAGAAAAGACTGAACTAATCGAGTCTGCCACCGATTTCTTCCGTTTTCCTTTTCCGTTCATGGCCTCCTCATCCACTTCTTCCTCTCCATTAGGATTCACCTTTCCGTTCTGTCCCTGTAGGTCCTTAGGGTCTATGAAGGCCACGTGCCTGTTGAGATCTGCTTTGGTTGCCATATCCTCGTGCGTTGGGGTGGCGCTGAGCATGGAGGAGTGGATGCTGTCTTCATGATGGTTCTTTTTGCCCTGGTCAGGACAGCAGAAGCAACGACAGGGCGTCAGGTACAGATAGATAAGAACCAAGACCACGCTGGCCAAGCAGCCCACCAAAGTGGTGTAAGCGGTGTTGAGGGTCTCGCTGTTGCCACTGAGGGTGCAATTGTGGACTTTGACCACCACATAGAGAGTTTCGTTGAGGTATTCACTCACGGCAAAGCAAGTGTACACACCTGAGTCCTCAGGTCGTATCGATTTTATCTCAAGGTTGCCATCTTTCAGAGGCACAATGCTCTGGTTATCGTAAGGAGACACCACAATGTTTCCAGGTAGCACCCAAGTCTTGGTCATGTTCCGATGTCTGGTATCACAGCTGAGGATGAGCGTTTGCTCCAAATAAGCTTCTTGGTCAGTTTCTTTAAACGTGCTGCAGTTCATATGAGTGTTGAGATCGTACAAACGCAGCACCCGTTTATCCGGGCCGGGATGCACGCAGGTGTGGTCGTCCTTGAAGTCCACAGCTGAATTGAGCCGTCGGATATACCAATGAGTCATCAAACTGTACAGCTGGCAGTCACAGATAAGGGTGTTGTTGTGGAGGTACAACCCATTCTTGATCCAGGCCGGCAGTGCCTGGAGGTCTTGAATGGGGAGAACTTTGATCCGATTGGAAGACAAGTCCAACAGGCTCAGCTTATTCAGTCGGTTCTTGTCCTTGAGGAGCTCCAGGGGGAAGCGGGACACCAGGTTCTGGCTCAGGTAGAGCTTCTGCAGGCTGTTGAGGCCTGAAAAGGCTGTGCGGTCGATCTGCGAGATGTGGTTGTTGTAGAGCAGAAGAACCTCTAAATCTACCAGTGGCTCGAAAATAAACTCGTCCAGCTGTCGCAGATTATTCGTTGACAGATCCATGTAGCGCAATTGCTTTACGAAAACAAATGCCTCAGAAGAGATGAACGACAAACCGTTGTGGCTGAGCAAGAGGTTGTGGAGGTTGGGAAGTTTGTGCTTGGTCCATTGTGCGCGAAGTCCAGTTATCTCGTTAAAACTAATGTCAAGCACAGCTGTGTAGTTGGGCAAGTCGGATGGAACCATTGTCAAGTTCATCTTGGAGCAGCTGACGATGTTGCTGGCGCATATGCACATTTTGTGACAATTCAGCAACGATCCTCTGGACCTGGGGATCAGTGCAAAAATAAAGGACAAGCAGACAGCCCACCTAATGCACCACTTTATGGAAAGGTGCATTTCTGACACGCAGTTAAAATGTAGATGTAGTGCAAGTCATAAAATCCTCTTCAGTAATGTGGCTGTGTAAATCCTTTCCACACTGTTTGGAGGAACAGCTTGTGGGACTGATGACATAAATTTAGCGCTACAAGACAAAAAGAAACAAAAGTGATTTATTTTTTATGTACTTTTTTTTTTGGAAACAATCTGTCTCAAATTGCTAACCTGTTTAGACCCACTGTCTGATATTTTTTATTTTTTTTTTGTAATCAAATCACTGAATTTTTTGATTGCTACAGAGTAAACGTTTAATACACAGGAGGTTGTGTACTTGTAGTTGTGGAACTGTGAAGAAAAAAATCTGAGCTGGTTGCAGAATTAGTGCAGGTTTGAGAGGATGATCCATGTAAGTGTACAAACTTGGCTATAAATTAAATTCAGTAGTTCATCTTACACTGATAAAATATAATATTACCTCAACCCTAAAATAATCATCAAAAACATCCCACTTTTTGACTCTATTGCCAGTTTATGGTTGGTAAAAACTGTTTTAGAACATGTTAGCTGGTAAAAGAAGGCAGAGCGTCTTTGACCAACAACAAACCAGCTACCATCTGGTCAAAAGGTTGTCAAAATAGTCTCTGCTACATGGTAGCTGGTAAAGGAGCTTACGCTAAATAATGACCATAAACTACAAACCATCGTGGATTTCCAACAAGGTTTTTAAGTAGAAATAAAGCACGGTCATGTCTTGTGTTCCTTGTTTGGGTCTGGACGGGTTAAAGTAACATGAATGAATGTGAAAACAGTATTGTCAGGACAAGCGCGCCCTCAACGCGCACAATCTTAGGTTTACAAAACAAGCTCTGACCTGTTCATTCAGATAGGAGAGCGTGGTCCACATGGCGGTACCTAAATGAACAACAACAATATCTTATTCATTATTATATAAATAATATTATTTATTTATTTATTTATGTTATCATGCCAATGAAAAAGGCTAATTTGTGCACCGCGCAAAACTCATTGTAAGTGTTAAGATCTCTGTGTTATGGCCTCTACAGAGTCAACGTGGTGTAGCATTGCACCATTTGCCGTATGCATGCAGTAATCCATGATTTTAATTGGATAAAATTTACACAGTCCCAAAATCCGCATAAATATATTTACCTTCAATACTGTCGTGCCTAAAATGTAATTTCCAAGTAAAACATTGTCTCTTTTCATCAATTTCACATCACAGCATTGTGACACGTTTTTCCCATTTAAAGAAAAGAAAAACGGGAACGACGAGGAAGAGGTGTAGACGTGCAGTCTTCAGAGAGACTGAAAATAAAACGTTTCCAGCACGAGCGCAGAGCGACAAATGATGGCAGACACACTGATAGAGTTAGACACATGCAATAATAAAATTACGTTAAGAAATAGACTCAACGACATATCTCAGTACTAACCTTGAGATGTATCGCCATATAGACACATTAATCCCTTTAGAAAATCCATTTCCTTAACAGCGCCAGAGCTTTTCTATGATGCAGTGTGACTGAACGTATGTAAATAAGCCAGCCGCAGCGCGCACACCTCAGATCAGCAGCAGCAGCAGCAAGCAGCGTCTCTTCATGGGCGCATGAGCAGACCTGTACACACACACACACACACACACAACGGTTCCTACTGGAGCACTTGAGTCTGTGTCCGCATAGGCAAAACATCCGTGAAGAAGATTTTAAAAAAAAAGATTTTTCAGCCGTACTGGAAGCCTACTCTCGTTTTGATTTACATTCTATTTAATTTGAATCTATCTATCTATCTATCTATCTATCTATCTATCTATCTATCTATCTATCTATCTATCTATCTATCTATCTATCTATCTATCTATCTATCTATCTATCTATCTATCTATCTATCTATCTATCTATCTATCTATCTATCTATCTATCCATCCATCCATCCATCCATCCATCCATCCATCTATCTATTTTAGCTTATACTGGTGGTGTATTTTAGAACATGATAGCTGGAAACAGGCTAGCTTATAACCACTAAGCCACCTATCATGTTCCAAAACACAGAGTAAATATCTTAATTTTCTGACAAGCATGAAGCAATTGCAGGGGAAGGGGGGTGATAATCAAATACATATTTCCTTTATGGTTTTATGTTTCATTTTATGTAACAGTTCTTTAAATAAACTGTTTTATCATTTGAATCCATATGTTATGGTTACAATAAGGTTCCATTAGTTAACAAATTGACTAACATTAACGGTAAGACTTTGGATCAGGGAACATATTTTTTAACTATATAACTTTATTATATATATAACTTTATAACTATAGAGCTTAACTATATTTTAAGTTAGTAGGTAGTTGTTAAATTTAGGTATGGGGTAGGATTAAGGGATCTAATATACTGTCATGCAGAATTACTGTAATATAGCATTAATATGTGCTTTGTACTAATAAACAGCTAACAGACTAATAAACAGCCAATATGCTAATAATGTGCATGCTAATAATATGCTAATAATCAACTAGTGAGAAGTGGTCCTTAAAAAAAAAACTTAACATATTAACCAACAATGAGCAATACATTGCAACTGATCATTGTTAGTCCGTGTTAGCTTAAGTTCATTAAATAATATTAACAGATACAACTTTTGATTTTAACCTATTACTGTAAGTCCCTGCGGCCTCATATGAGGACATTATATTTTTGTGAATATTTTTGAGACTGTACATGTTACAGGATGTCCTGTACAGAGCACATTCAGGGCTTTCAGAGATACCAAATGACTGGAGGTTTCACCATGACCACTCACTCTCCTTGGTCTTCAAAAATGTCTGAAATTCATTTAGTGGCACTCTTATGGAAATATGATAGTATTTTGTAGTTATCATTTAAATCTGTCTACTTTTTAAATTTAAATTAAATTTTGTCATAAATCAACATCTCAGGAAAATGTTATGGGGTTTCAAATCAAAATATGACTTTCTGTTACGAAACAGGACATTGATTTCATACATGTCCTCATATGAGGCTCTAATATTGTATATTGCTCTATGGGTAATTTTTCATAAATAACTCTTTACAATTGCACTTTATAACAAGGTTCCATTCATTAACATTAGTTAAAGGAACACTCCACTTTTTTTGAAAATCGGCTCATTTTCCAACTCCCCTAGAGTTAAACAGTTGAGTTTTACTGTTTTCGAGTCCATTCAGCCAATCTCTGGGTCTGGCAGTAGCACTTTTAGCTTAGCATAGATAATTGAATCTGATTAGATTGTTAGCATCTCGCTCAGAAATGACCAAAAAGTGTAGATATTTTTTCTATTTAAATCTTGACTCTTCTGTAGTTACATTGTGTAAGACACAGACGTAAAATGAAAAGTTGTGATTTTCTAGGCCGATATGGCTAGGAACTATACTCTCATTCTAGTGTAATAATCAAGAAACTTTGCTGTAGTACCATGGGCGCAGCAGGCACAGTGATATTATGCAGCGCCTGAAAATAGTCAACTTCCAATAAGTCTATTTTGCACCCATGGTAAGACAGCAAAGTACCTTGATCGGCTGAATGGATTCAAAACGGGAAAACTCAACTGTTTAACTCTAGGGGAGTTGGGAAATGAGCCTATTTTTATTTTTATTTTTAAAGTGGAGAGTTCCTTTAACTAATGTTAATGAATGGAATCTTGTTATAATAAAGTGCAATTGTAAAGAGTTATTTATGAAAACTTACCCAGAGAGCAATATACAATATTAGAGCCTTTAAACAGTAAATACATAATATGTAAGTAAAAGACACTTGTAACAAACATCAAGTAATAATTTCTAATGCAAGAGAGAAAGCGTAATTGAGAGTAGGCTACAGGCTGACACTGATGCTTCTGCAGGTTTGTAATTGCAACCTTGAATACGTAATTGCATTAGTCTGGTCTTTAATTACTTTCTTTATCCTTTTGTCTCTTAAAATGTCCCATGAAACATCTTCCCATGAATAAAAGTCTCTGAATGCATCAACATGCTGCCTAAAAATGCCAATAAATAATTCCACAACTAGTGACTAATTTGCTAGACGCATTTTAGCTCTGACTGATATCTGATATTTTAGCTCTACGGATACTGAGCTTGTCTTCACTGCTGACATGTTCTGTTTTAGTTGGTCTAAATTAATAGCATGACTCGGGTTGATTTGGAAGGTAATTTTGTCCATTTGGAGGAGAGTGTATTGGCTAAATTCATGTTCAATAGCCATTGACATTGAAGACCTGCAAAATGGCATTAGGCTCTCCTTCTGTCATTCTTTTCTCTCTCTCAGATTAGCTCTCCCGCGGGAGCTTTTTAACTGTTTCATAAATCTCAGAGCCACTGAACAAAGGTGATCACAGTAGGTGGGCTGGAGATGTTGCAAAACTAAAGGATGAATCCAAAGTCCTTTACATTGAAGGTAAAGCGGGGGTTTAAAATAAACCAGAATTGCACGCATATTTAAATGTAAGATTTTTGTATGTATAAGTGTAATGTAATGTAAAGGTTTTTTTTATTATTATATGTATAATTCAGGGAAGTATTTGAATGTCTAAGGAAATATTGTGGTAGTTTTATTCTATGAGTAGTAGGCTAGTTTTATTATAAGAAAAATAGTTCTTTAAAGAACTGTTCAAAGGTTCTTTAGGAAACGAAAAATGGTTCTTCCACTGCATTGCTACAAAACCTTTCTTTCTGAAAATGTCTCTGTGTTTTTTCATGTTCATTCATGTTGTTTTGGACCTTGTTGACTTTTATTATGGAGCTTTGGCGGGAAGGGGTTGTAGACATTTTGAACAATCAGAATTATATAAAACATCTTATTTTGTATTCCACAGTCATACAAGTTTGGCATGACATGAGATTGCATAAGTAATGACTGAATTTTACATTTTTTGTAAAAACTTAAATAAAATGAAGATATATGGAAAAAAAAATATCATGCAATTTTAACATGTTTACTATATGTACCCAAGACCATAATGATAAAAAACAACAACAAAACAAACAAACAAACAAACAAACAAACAAACAAACAAAAAATAGACAAAAATACATTTTGTCTAGCTGTTACTTGGGTCATAAAGACCAGGGTTGAGTTAAAGGGAAAACTAACAGCAGAATATGAATATGTCAAACACAAACTATACATGGACATGGACAGATAGGAGTCACTTATGCAATTAAACCTGCTAGAAATTTATAGGTGATACTGAACAGATCCACAAGGATCCAATCACAGTCATCCTCAGGCTCCAGATTGGGCCTGAGACTGAACATCCATTAGCTTCTTTATTAGCCCAGATGAACTGCAAAATTCTGTGTGTTTTATCTGTTCTGTGTGCATAATTAACCATAGTAAAATATCTGGCAGACACCAGCTGCAGTCCAGTGTGTTTGTGCTCAGAATCATTAATGTTCTATTGGACTCCTGCTCCTGCTGTGGAGCGAACAGTGTTGCCTGGCAACTGTTGTGGTTTTACATGAGTCGTGGCAGTTGGGTTGCGCACCCTCTGATTGTTATTGGGATGTCTGCTTAGCCGGGGTTTACCAGGGAGAAGGACAAACGATATAGTGAGAACGAGGCAGAAAGCAATACAAAAAAAAATAAAAATAAATATATATATATATGAGAAAGAAAACTGCTGTTGATATGGCAAGTCACAATATAGGATGCTCACTACTTGATTATAAAGAGAGGGATATTGTCTTTCCTTTTCTGTTCATGCTTCACAACAATTACTCATCCCTCCAACGCTATGCAATGCTAAATAGATAAATGGATTCCCCCGTGGCTGATACATGCAGATGGTAAACACATTCTCTGGTCTCATGCAGGTGCGTTTGATATCAGTTGTGGTATAAACACAGCAGAACTTGAGTTTGAAAGGATCAGTAAAACTGAAAAACATGCTAGAACCTTGGCAGGGTAAAAGAGAAGAAAAAAGAAGTCTCTTATACTCACCAAAGCTGCATGTTTCTGATTAAAAATACAGTTTAAAAAATATTGTTAAATATTATTACAATTTAAAATGACAGTTATTAAAATATATTTTAAATGCTATTTATTCCTGTGATTGCGAAGCTGAATTTTTTAGCAGCCACATGATCCTTCAGAAATCATTCTAATATGCCAAACAATGAGAAATGTTCCTATTTGCCGATAGGAACATTTCTGATTGTTATCAATGTTGAAAACAGTTGTGCTGCTTAATATTTTTGTGGACACCATTAAACAGTTTTCTCAGTAATCTTTGACGAATAACAAGTTCAAAAGTACTTTATTGTTAAGTAATTGAAACAGAAGTCTTTTGTAACATTATATATGTCATTACTATCAATTATGATTGTTGCAATGTCTCGGCTGAATAAAAAAAAAATCTTTCCTTTTAAACGCATTCTAGACACATTCTCTGAAAATAAGGTCTTATTTTCTTAAACAATTTTCCTTAAGTTTACTTCCTCAAGTCTTATCTTGTTTTCAGGATGTTCTATTAATCATTGGCATAATATTTTTTGTGAAATAAGCTTGTTGATTTTCAGCAAGTGAAGGCACAGGAACAACAGTCAATGTAAAGTGAATAATACATTACTCTTAAAATGCTAGTTATTTATAACATAATTAGACTAACAAGTGTAACAATAGAGGAGCGGGTGGTTTATTCATGGAGGCAGTTCCCCTTCTGCAGTATTTGATTTCAGCTTCCAGGGGGAGAGTTCAGTCAATAAGCAGCTAAATGATCCAGAATTATCTGTTACTTCAGTGTATATCTGCAGGGATTTGGTCTTTCTTTAGTGCATTGATGGATTCAGAGCCTTTCATGCTATTGGCTTTGTCAACTCCTCTAAGAGGTCTTCACTTAGATGAGGTCTTCGCTTCATGATGGTTCAAAGTGCAGTTAAAAACCCAAGGAGTGGCTAATGCTTGTGCATTCAAATATTCTAGCACATCTTCCTCAGTATTCTCTTCTTATTGATGGCAAACTTGAATTACAATGATCATAAAGGCTTTTTTGAGTTTGTGTTAAATAATCAATCCCAGGATGAATTTGTCAAACAGAAATACATATGCAGCTACAACTTTTGCAATACATCATAATATTCCAAGGGTTAATGCAAAAGGGTACACCAATGATAATTCAGATTTTGTTCTTGTTTTCTGTATGAACAGCACTATGAGGGCTCATTAGTCAGCAAAGACAGGAAGGTGCTCGCATCCTCAGCTAATAACTAAGATTTGTTTAAACAGCTGGAGAGAATTTGCACTTGCTTTTTGGACCTAGCTCTTATCACTGGTAAGAGACTGTCCCTCTGTCTGAGTAGGCTGCTTCAAAGACAGACTGCCAAAAGATTTTTACTGAGAGAGACACACTGCTAGACTAAGTTCACTCTCCCACTCATCTCTTGTTCAGTCAGTATAGTTGTGCTGCAAGCATATGTGAAAATAAACATTTCCCTTAATGAGTCTCAGGCTAATGTTCTCTAGGTCAGCAGGGAGAGCATATGTCTAAGCCAAAGATGTTGTTTTAAGCCTTTTATGATCAACTATAGCACTGTTGGCAGACAGTGTAGCATTAGAATGCTAGTAGTGTTGGAGCTATTGCATTGTGGGCAGAGCTCAAACAGCACTTTGGGCCATCTAAGATCAAGTCCTAATCCAAATAGGATGTTTCCATTGGCTTTTGGGTTATTGCAGAAAATAAGTTCTGCGAACAGCAAAATTTATGATTCTTATAGGTTTTGTTAATTATGATAATCTCCGCAAAGGAACTTTTATTAATTCTGAAGCCTAAATACAATCGTCAGAAGTAAAATACTAATCCTAGGCTATAAACAAACTACACGGTTGTGTGACATCAACATCACAATCACTAAACCTCAACAACTCTTTCAGTCTTTCTTTAAAAACATTTTCCCTGAAAATTGGAGATAGAATAGCTTACAAGAGAGTGATTATAAACACGAAAGGGCTTTGAAAGCGGACCAGAGTAGGTAAAGAGTATGAATTTTTCTCCCCTTGTTTAATTGTAGCTGGGCTTAACATTTGCAGTCTGCAAAAGCCGTTGTCTTGGAGGATTTAAGAGTTACAAATACTGTGATTATGAAAGTAGAATTACATTTTGGCCTGGGAACGTGAGATTTTACAGGAAAGGAAATACATTTGCTCATGGGAGAATATTTGCAAGCCGTTTCAGGCCACAAAACCATTTCTCTCCAGTAGAGCAGCATCCAATCAGGCTAATGTAATAACCCAGCCATTTATTCTCAGATGCCATCAGCAGCTTTCATATGTCTTTACATGGTATAGAATTCACAGAAAAGAATTTAAATATTAATAAATAATTACATTTACAAAGATTTGCGATGTTTTTTTTTTAATTACTATTAATAATTTGTTATAACAATAGTCCATATAAATAGGAAAACAGGAAAAATGGTCACAAAACATGCGAAAGTTCTTTTTTAATATGCATATATAAACACCTGGTTTTAAGTGACCCCTCTGTGAGGGATTTAACAGAGATACAAAAAGATAACAGTGTGTCCTGGTGGTTTAATTCATTGCAGGATCAAATGTCCCATTTCAGGCCTGCTTTTTTCTTGGACTGTTGTCTTTATTTATTTATCACTAGGCTTGAATAATGAAAAATAGGCAGGACGTCACTGCGGCAAATGCGCTCAGGGAACATGAAAAAGCAGGGAGTGTCTCAAAGTGCAGGACATCCCATCCTTCCCTCTGCACATGAGGTTTATAGTGACTGCAGAGGCAACAGAATCATTCAAGAATCAGGTCTTGGTGTCACTTGATTCGGTGCATGTATGTATTTGTGTACAGATGTTTTCCCTGAAAGATCCTGCTTCTTGTGGCCATGTTATAAATAAAACATAAAAGTGATTTTACCCCACAGCATCCATAGTATGAATTTTGCTTTTGATATTGAACAGACTGTACAAGTCAATCACATGCAGCAGGCAATGTAAGGAAAACTGAACAGAATTATAGGATTTAGGTGGTTCATCTAGAATTTATTCAATCATTTTTACCTTCCTAATAACTCTCATATAGCTTTCTACATTTTAATTTCCATTCTGATCTTTCTCTTGTTGACAATAGCAGCTGGTCGTCTGCCAAAAGTTAACAGGGCATCAGCTTTCCCTTAAGAACCGGCCCAAATTATTTTCTTTTGCTATGATCCGTGACTGTAGACTCCACACCCTCACAGTTCGATTATACAGTGTCCACTAATGCTGATGAGAAAGAGTAGAATTGTGTTACTCTCAATAAGAGACTGTATACTATGTGTGTGTCTGCATATATGACAAAGAACAAGCCCATACATGGTACAAGCCGCTTTAGTGTATTTCCCAGCATGCATCACTCTTATGCGTAACAGTCAACTGGCTGCAAGTGTGCGATGACTTATGATCACAGCCAACATGTAATTGATTATTACACAATCAATCGCCAAGTATTCTGACTGATGGCTCAGATTCCTGTGGATTTACAAGATAATTATCCCACTAATTGCAGGATTAATGGAGCCCATTGTTTAGATGCAGAACTTATGTGTCATTAACAAACATGTGGCACTGTTGAGAAAAACCTGACAATGAAATTTGACATCAATAGACTTAAGATGCTGTATTTCATTTGACACAAATTAAAACTTTCAGGGATAGACATACAGTGTGTCAAAACGTCTCATATCTAACAATCCAAGTCTTATTATGTACAAACTATTGATGTTTCAACTGTTTAAGAAGTGATACATTTAATGATACATTAACATTGATTATAAAGTGAAGCTGACCTGCAAGGTCTCCTCTGGGCTCTCTTAAAGGAAAAATGGTTGATTGTAGCTCTAAAATTGATCTTAAATCAGAGAGATCTTAACTCAAGTGTCCCTTCAGAGAGAGCTCCGTGTGATGGGCACAATGTGTCCCTGAAGGCCCTGGCAACTATGAGCTTATGTAATCAGAACACAGTCTGTGGTGTAATGTTTCTATTCAGTCACAATACCTTCACATAATCATTCAGCATTTTAGTTGCAGATTTGGGAAGTGGTCTGGTTTTTGTTTACTCAAAATTAGGGATTGACTCATTCACGAGTCAATCGTTCATTCGTTATCTGGCTCGGCTCGGTGTTCATCTTAAATTCTCTCTTCACAGCAGTTCAGTCAGTGTACTGTTTGAGTGAATGATTGGTTTATTTTAACTAAGAGGAGTGTCAGCCACATTAAAAAAGTTAACAGCTTAAGTCATTTGTGGATTAATGCGTATTGGAGACGCAGTTCGATTTTGTGAACTGGTTCAAAAAGATCCAGTTAAATCGAGTGATTCGCTCGCGAACCGGATTTCACTAAACTGCTTTGTTTTGAAATCTCACAACAGACACAGAAGAGAAGACAATGCTAAATTAAGTCAAAGTTTTTGCTATTTTTGGACCAAAATGTATTTTTGATGCTTCAACAAATTCTAACTGACCCTCTGATGTCACATGGACTACTTTGATGTTTTTCTTACCTTTCTGGACATGGACAGTATACCGTACACACAGCTTCAATGGAGGGACTGAGAGCTCTCGGACTAAATCTAAAATATCTTAAACTGTGTTCCGAAGATGAACAGAGGTCTTACGGGTTTGGAACAACATGAGGGTGAGTTATTAATGACATAATTTTGATCATTGGGTGAACTAACCCTTTAAGAACCGGGAGATCTTGGTGAGCGTGCACGGGACTGATGCTGCTTAGAGTAAGTTACTAATGTTGAAATGTAGGATTAATTATTGTAACTGAAAATCATATTTAGGTCAAAACTGTCAGTTGTTTGTGAGCTAAATATGCTGTAAAGGGAGATCTATTTAAGTCCACTGAAATGCTTGAATGCAGATTACATCAGTGTCTTCATGTTTTAGATCAAAATAATGAAACATTAAAATAAAACTTAAACATTAAATAAAATAACTCATGCACGTTCAATTTCCCCGCTGCCATAATGTTAACAGTTTTATTAAAATACTACACATTAAGCCTGCGTTGTCTGTTTTTATATTGCTTATCAACAGTATAATTTTTATTTTGTTTGGATTAACTAGCCAAATAGACAGATATAAAAGTTTTTTCATAACCATACTGAAAATAAGTAAACACTGTTAAATGTCTAGCTAACAAGCTTACTGGTGCTACTGTTATACTATATATACTGTTATAATATATATATATATATATATATATATATATATTACAAAATGAGATTTAAAACAAATTATAAATTAAATGTGTCATTTTATTATTGCTTGGACAAAATGCTGCACATTTCTTTGTAAAATTGAAATATATCACTATAATAATATACTGATGTAGCACTTGCATTTTATTGCTCTTTTGTTGGATTTGATTGCTTCTGTTGTCCTCATTTGTAAGTCGCTTTATATAAAAGCGTCTGCTAAATGACAAAATATAAAAATAATGTAAATGTAAATAAAATTAAATTGAAATTTTAAAACAAGTTTTAAATAAGTAACACAAATAAAATACACTGTAAACCCGGATAAGTAGAATCTACTTAAAAAACTGAGGTAACTCGTTGCCTTAAAATTTTTAAGTAATGAAGCATTGAATAAGTGAAGTGGACTACGTTCAATGTACTTAAGCCCATAATGGAATGGAATAGAACATTTAAGTTGAATGTACTTATAACTGAGTTACAGTGACTGAAGATACTTAGTTTAAACAATCATTCCCCACCCATTTATTTAACTCAGCTTGTTAAGTAAGCATTACTCCATTACCAATTCAGCCAAATTGTATATTGTAACTGACCCAACTTAACTTTTACTTCCTGAAACTCAAAATATCTTTCAATCAATAGAGCCATGTAAAATAAATACATACACCTGCAACATTACACTGATCCAATTTTATTTATATTGAACATGTCTTTTTTTTTTAGCAACAAAAGAAACAGCCATGGCCTAATAGGTTTCTACTGTGTAGTTTCCTCAGTGATGGCACACTACAAATTTGAAATCGGGAAATTTAATACCAATAGTTAAATTTAACACTTTGTCAGTGTATATATGGATACCACCACACGAGTGTTAAATCAACACTTTCAAAAGTGTTGACACTTGCAACACCAATACGGTGTCAAAATGTAACACTATTGGAGTTAAATAATAACACTGTAATAAGTGTTTTAAACACAACAACAACAACAAAAAAACATTGTGTATATATATGTATATATATATATATATATAGAGAGAGAGAGAGAGAGAGAGAGAGAGAGAGAGATGCATTAATTCACAAAACAATGCATGTTTACACTTTTTTTTTTTTTAACTGAAACATTGTAATTCTTTTTCCCTGCACCAAAATGTCTTCACATTCAATATTTTCAGTACATATAAAGAACAGACTTTACAACAATTAAAACAATGTCAAAGCAAACCAGTGCAAAGGCACAAAAAACTTATTTGGTCCATATGTATTCTCAATTAAATCAGGTTTATAGTGCTCGCATTTATCTGCTTAAACCACAGCATCTCAGTCATTACCATTAACTATGAATGCAGGCCCATACTTAGCTGATTTGGGACCCGGTGCGAAGTAGGAAGCGTTCCCTGGGGGTGGGGGGGCTCATTCATTCCGTTTACCCCTCAAGTGTGGAGTCCGGTGTGACCCGCACCAGTTGCACCCCCCTAAGGACGGCCCTGGTTGAATGTATGTTACTGTGATCACTGAACAAAGTCTGTGCCAATGGCGTTTGGACCTCCTTGGAGAAAGTAGTCTCTTTTTTTTTTCAGGAAGACAAGACGTGGTTCTCTGCAGTTTCCATCTAAGCAAGAACTCCACTCCCACTTGCAGCAGGGGGGGCATTTCCATGCTTAGATTTTTTGTGTCACATTTTTATTAATCTTGATTTTTTTTGTGCAATTTAGAGTGAACTGAACTAATAGTGTCTCATGAACACACAGTCATGCACAGAGACCAACAATCAAGTCAGGATGTTTGTTAAATAATAGGCAACATTTCAGTATGTTTCTGATTCTTTCTATGATTCCTGAATTCCATGCTGATCTCACTGCGCTGAGGGCTCTGTCTATCAAAATGAATGCGCATAAATGGGACAGCACATAAATAAATGACAGTACCAAAAAAATCATATCTAATCTGTAGTTGATGCTACCCATGTGTCATATTCCAAGTCTTGTGAGGGCACAAATTCACTTTGAGTGATGAACAATTTAACTCATGCATTAAAGAGGATTTGAGTATATTGAAAAGTTATTTTCAAATATATACAATTTAATATATATGAAAATATATAAAATATGAAACATACACATGCATACATATATATATATGGAAAAAATAACTCAAATCCAGTATATTGACACTCAACATTATGAAAACCTTGATGCTGGATGTGACAAAAATGTTTTGGCCTAAAAAATGTGTGACATCACTTAGAGCACCTTTAACACTTTAACTCTAAAAGTCCCCAACACTAGGATTTCAACACTGGATAATTTGCTGTGATGGAAAAAAAAAAATCTCTTCCTCTTTACCTCTAATCATTACAATATTGTACTGCGCCTCTTCGAGGTTTCATAAATTTTACGTTAACATCAGGGACACAACAATAACATCCGGAAATCACAAACTTAGCCGTGACTCCATGGAAAATAATTCGTGATTTCATATTTTGTTTTTGACCCTATGAGACAGGAAGCGCCAGGCTGCAGCCTGTCTTGTTAGTAACAGGCAAAACTTGATGATAGTGAGTTGTTTGAGCTCAAACACATAATTACAATGAAAGATGTGCCATTAAAAAGTACAGAACAGAATTCATAAGTAATGTAAAGAAATGACACAGTTTAAGTAATACAAACTCAATTTGTTTGAGTAGAAACTACTGATTGGACTTAAAAACACAAGTACAATAAGAAAGGACATGAAAAAGTTCAGCTTACTCAGAATTAACAAGTAATGTCAATAAATTATAAACATTTAAGTAATATGAACTCAATTTTGTTGAGTTGAATTAAATCTGGGTTTACAGTGTAAATCTCTTCATATAAACAAAACAAGGCTTCATCTGTGCTCTTTTCATTTAAAAATAGAGGCAACCACTGCATTTTAATCATGATCCAAACAAAGATGCTGCATACATGCAACACGAGCGGTTTTAAATCAAAATTAGATTGTATAATTTCGAAATTTGAAGCATAAAAAGAATGGTTTGACTTCAGTTTTGTAAAACTACAGTATACATATAAAAATATCTGCATGAAACAGAAACAGCATATGAACTGAATGAGATGCAGATTAACTCTTTGCTAGCATGCTGCATATAAACTCCTACCCCTTGAATCGTGATTTGTTTAGCATCTCAACCGATTCGAATCATCACATATTTGAATCGATTCTCAACCGGTTCGCGGTTAATCGTTACATCCCTAGCTAGTATAACATGTAATTAAGTAGCCTATATAAAATAGCACATAAAAAATCGTGTACTTTTATACTTTCACTCGAGTAAAATTGAAAAAGGAGTACTTTTACTGAATTAATATTTGATTATACGTATCTGTACTTTTACTCAAGCACTAGATTTGTGTACTTCGTCCACCACTGTAGTCATATTTTTGTCAGATAAATTATTTTTGCAAAATAATAAAAATTGACATAGTCAAGATGTATCAAATAGGAAAGTCATTGCACTCCGGTGAACCTGCAGCCTTTAAAAGGAGCACAGCAGCTTAAACAAATTGTACATTTCTCTGTTTGTCTTCACAGAGAATGAGAAGAAAGCATGATTCTTCTTGTCTATCCCACTATGCTATATTACACTGATTTGTTTCAGGGTGTTAAATAAAGCTCTTATTCAGCTGTTGTAATCTTGTGCTCAGCCACACAGCCTTGTGGTGAGATTTAAGGGCTTTAGTGATATCCTTTCCCAACATTAATCTTTGTTATTCTGTGCTAAACAGCCACCTGATACAGTACTAACCATTTAAAATCACAAATGTTTTTGTTTCAATTTAAGTCTTTTGTGTTCAATATGATTTTAAATCATAATTAAATAACCACTTTTATGGGTCTTACACTCCTGCAATGGATTCCTGTATGTGCTAATAAAAAGTAGGAACTAGTACTTCAAGTCAGTACATACTTAGTATGTTGAATCATAATAATACAATAAATGATCATACAATTAACAATTATTATATCAATAGGATACTAAGAATTCAAATAGCCTACACAATAATGTATTAGTCATTTGGCAGAATCAGTTTCGCTTAGATATTCACAGAGTATATTGACAGATACAGTCCACCTAGTGTTCACACATTCAAATCTACAGCAATAAAAAAATAAACAATGTGTTGACGAAAAGTGTGGGAAACAACAAGATTTGTGTGTCATTTCAACTGTTTTGCCTTCATTTCTTTATATGGTGTCCATTGCCCACATTGAGCTACCACAATGCGGGAAGGGCTTTTTTATTATTAAATAATGACTTAAAGGGATAGTTCACCCCAAAATTAAAATTCTGTCATTAATTACTCACCCTCATGTTGTTCCGAAAACACATAAGACCTTTGTTCATCTTCGGAAAACAAATTAAGATATTTTTGATGAGATCTGAGAGCTTTCTGATCCTCCATAGACAGCAAGGTAACTACCATGTTCAACCGTAATTTTGTGACGCTATGATAATACTTTTTGTGCAAAAAAAAAAAAAAAAAAATTATTCTACAATTCTTCTGCCCTGAGTTACCAGCTTTATTGAGTAACACAACGCATGTGCATGCATGTTCTATGTCAGCAGCATTATGCGCATACGTCGTTTAACTCTCAATAATGGTGGTAGATGGTAGATCAGGGGAGAATAATTGTTGAATAAAGTCTGTATTTTTGTTTTCTTTGTGCACAAAAAGTTTTCTCATAGCTTTGTAAGATTATGGTTGAACCACTGATGTCACATGGACCATTTTAACAATGTTCATATTACTTTTTGTTTTCTTTGTGCACAAAAAGTTTTCTCATAGCTTTGTAAGATTATGGTTGAACCACTGATGTCACATGGACCATTTTAACAATGTTCATATTACTTTTCTGTGCCTTGAGTAGTTACTTTGCTGTCTATGGACGGTCAGAGAGCTCTTGGATTTCATCAAAATTATCTAAATATGTGTTCTGAAGATGAACAAAGGTCTTACGGGTTTGGAACTACATGAGGTTGAGTGATTAATGACAGAATTTAAAGTTTTACGGGTGAACTATCCCTATAAATTGCAGTCTGTTTTCACATAAATCGACAATTTCAGAATACTTAACTTCAGAAGAATCATATGGACCTTTTTTTTTTTTTTTTTTTTTTTTTGGAGCTTGACAGTGATAAACGCCATCATTTTATCCCTCTCCATTGTATTCATTTATTTTTTTTAACAATTAAGTCACACCGGTTTGGAGTAAAGCCAGGATGAGTAAGTGATAGGATTGTCTAGTTTTACTGCAGTTGTAGGCTTTTGTTTTGTCTTTATCTATAAGTGGGGTTTTATAATAATAATTGTTGTTGTTGTTGTTGTTGTTTTGTTATTATTTTTTAAGATTAGATTTATAAGACTATCCATGGCCAAATAATGTAATCAAGCTCTGTTACACAGAGACTGGATGTGACTGGCAAGAGGAAACAGCTGGTCTCCTCCAACATGATTTCTGGCATAAAGTTTATAATAAGCAGCCAACATCTATCTAAAGTGAGAATTTCCATCCTGCTCTAGACTAGCTGTCTCTCTCCTCTCACACACACACACACACACACACAGACACACACACACACACACACACACACACACACACGCACACACACATATGGACTCACTCAGTAGAAAGATTAAGGATTGTGATTAAGGTGTGTGTGTGTGTGTGTGTGTGTGCATTCCTGTGTTTTTAAATCTGTATGGATTGGTGCAGAATGAATGACTAAGGGTCAAAGGTTTGCTACAAGGTCATGCTTTCATGAATGTGAGATCAACATTCTATGAAATGCTTTCTCTGATTTTTCTGGAAAGCATGTAATGCTTGACATAAGATTACTTTTTTTGAATGCTGTCTTACATGTTTGATTCTTTTTAAAGGATGGTTTTGTATAATGTGCATCATTTGAGAAACTGAAACAGTTTTGTGTTTGTAAATGCTGCAGACATTTTTACTTGCTAGTGTATAAGATGCATACAGTACAATGACCGTTTGAATCTTGACATAACCTAATGAACAGTAACGTTCACCCCTAAAAATACCTCCAGTCTTTAAAGTAATCCTGTTGTAAGGTGTGGGAGGCATTATTTTTCCACTGTATTTAAAAAATCTTGCAAGGTGAAACAGTAATGTTTACTACACCATGCCTCTTAATAACCTCACTACTCAGGTAATGAAATGTAGCAGGCCTGTCAAAGACTGCCAATAGCCTTGAGTCTTTGTGTAGAAAGCTTCATTCAACAAGCCTGCAGTCAAGCCAACAATTTATTGCTTTAACCTTGAGTTCAGTGCATGATAATAACCTCCCTCCCGTGTACTAAAATCCTCCTCTGTAATCTCAAACTCTTCATTTTTCATGTAGTGTTGAATATCAACATTTGGTTTTCAGTTATAGTAAGAAAATATTGATCCCTGGAGGGAAATTGAGCAGCTGTTCAATAATAAGATGATAGACCTGACGAACATTAGATATGGTTGACCATTGCCCCTTAAATGACTTTATAGATAATAAATTTAATTAGGCTGTTTTTTTATGCTTTTTTACACACACACACACACACACACACACACACACACAAAATGCTTATGATTTAAAAAAAAGTACTTTAATTCGCAAGTACACAATAAAGTGATAAACATTGTCAATAAAGACATTTATGATGTCACAAAAAAAAGAATATTTTTAAATCAGTGCAGTTCTTTCTATTCATCAAAGAATCCAGAAAAAATGTACCATGGTTTCCCCGAAAAATATTAAAGGGATACTCTAACCCAAAATGAAAATTTTGTCATTAATCACTTAACCCCATGACGTTCCAAACCCGTAAAAGCTTTGTTCATCTTCAGAACACAACACAAAGAAAAGAAAAATAACGTCTTTATTCAACAATTTGTCTTCTTTTTGTCTCTCCGCATAATCGCATATTCGCATATTCGCATATTCGCCAAAATGGCACTACGATGATGTGGAGAGACACAGAAGAGACAAATTGTTGAACAAAGTCATTATTTTTGTTTTCTAAGCATACAAAAAGTATTCTCATTGCTTCATAACAATACGGTTGAACCACTGATGGCAGATGAACTATTCTGACGATGTCTTTCATACTTTTCTGGACTTTGACACTATTATTTACCTGGCAGTCTATGGGACAGTCAAAAGCCTCCCGGTTTTCATCCTTAATATCTTAAATTGTGTTATGAAGACGAACAAAGGTTTTACAGGTTTGGAACAACATGGGGGCAAGTGATTAATGACAAAATGTTCATTTTGGGGTAGAGTAACCCTTTAAGTGTTTTCAACATTGATAATAATAAGATCACCAAATAAGCATTTTAGAATGGTTTCTGAAGGATCATTTGACACTGGAGGCTGGAGTAATGGCTGCTAAAAATTCAGCTTTGCCATCAAAGGAATACATTACATTTTAATATATATTCAAATAGAAAATAGTTATTTTAAATAATGCAGCCTTGGTGAGCATAAGTGTCTTCTTTGAAAAACATGAACAAAATCTTGCAACCCTAAACATTAACACTGAAGTGTAATCGTGTATTTGCTCGTTTTTTTTATTTTTAACGTGTCGTTATATTTTTGTTGTACACAGTTACATGGTACGCAGCTATTTGGCACTTTGCAAGACTGTAACAATATAGGATATTTAGGGTAAAAGTGCTCTGTGGTGGTTATTGCCTGCTACTTTGAGAATCTTGAGAATAGGCCGTTGTCCTCAACAGCTCATTAGTCAAAGGAAACATATGGAGACTATAGGCTTTCTTCGACTAATGAGTTGTTGAGGACAACAGGCCTATTCTGACCCCATTCAGAATACTGCAAGGTTTTTACATTTAGTTCTAACTAAAGTAATACCTATTGCTCACATAATTAATAAAAAGTGATTCTGCTTTGAGTGAGTATAGGCTTTTTGTTTAATAACCAAAGCAACGTTAAGACTAAGATTTCAAATCGAATGCATTTGTTTCCACACAGATTATGCTTTACAGCCCATGACAGTAGAATAATGTGTGGGTTTAGGAATATATGTTTCAGTTATAGTTATGTTTTATTCCAACCCATTAGTATAATTTGAATTAAAGTTGTTCAGTAGTTCTGTGTTGGCTGAGGTACTTTAGTAGATGCTATGCAATATCTACAACCCTCAACATGCTGTTAACATGGGCGCCCTCTAGAGAAAAATTGAGTAGGACAGGCAGCAATAGAGAAGTGCACAGTCATCCAAGATGTTCCCGCCTGTGAGAACCAGTCACTGTGTAGCACTAAACTAAATTCAGTCATTCTGGTAACTTGATCATACCCAGGGTTTAAAGAGGATGCAGCCCAGGTTGAGGAATTCTCACAATATAAAGCAGACCAATGTAGCTCTGCTTGTCTGTCATGTCTCTCCAAAGTCTCAGCAAACATTTCCCATCATACTCATCTTACAGGGCTCGGTTAAGGACTAAAAGCCTTGAAACACAGCCCCTATAAACAATGGCTAATTCTGTTACTGCTCATTTGCTCTCCATTACAGTCCGAATGTGAGATGAGCTCTTTTCTTTCTGCAGTTCTCAAATTTAGGCCATGGGAATATCTTGTTTTTGATTTATTGAATTAAATTCAATGGCTCTAGTTTGGTTCCCTAAAAATAACTGTGATCTCATGCCACCCTGCCTTAAGTTAATAAACAGTTCTGAAGTAGAGATGATTTTATGTGCATAAAATTTAATTATTACTTTAGTATATAACATTTACTTATTATTATATGCCCTCTTATATTACTGTAAAAAAGATTGGGGTCAGTAAAAAATAAAATAAAAATAAATAAATAAAATAAAATAATAATAATAACACTTTTATTCAGGAATCCTTAAATGTATCAAAAGTGATTGTAAAAACATTTACAATGTTGAAAAACATATTTCAATTTCAAATTAATTTGGTTCTGTTGAACTTTCAATAAGGCAAAAACATTTGACAAAAATGAAAATATTAAGCAGCAAAATCATTTTCAACTTTGAAACCAGGGAATAAATAAAATAAAAATATATTTTGAAAATAAAAATATTTTGAAAATGAAAATGTATCTTGAAAACAAATGTTTATTTAGCACCAGAAGAAGAATGAATTAATGGCTCACAGGAATAAATAAATTTCTGAAATATATATAAAGTCAGACCATTCTGTTTTTACTTCAAATTATACGGCCTAATTTTGATTAAAATGTACTTATGCTGATTGTATGCTGCATCTTTGTTTGGATCATGATTAAAATCGAGTGCTTGCCTCTTTTAAAATGGAAAGAGCACAGACAAAGCCTAAGTTTGTTCATATTAAGATATTTGTTTTATTTGAGTAACTTAACTTATCTGATTTGGGGTTTGTTTTAAAAGTTTAGTTTCATTATATTTCAATTTCACAAATAAACTTGCAGCAATAGCCTAATAAAACAACCTTTTCATTTATTGTATGTCTTCAATCTCATGAAATCAGACCGTGAATTGAATCGTAAGTTGAGTGAATCGTTACATCCATAATTATAAGTATATATGCTTTTCCTGCATCCTCAATTTCTTTTTTAGGCCAGATAGTTTTGTAAGACATATCACTCTAACCAAGTTTCCTTATTGACATCACTCTCCAGTAAGTAATCATTTTTGGTAAAAAAAACAAAAACAAAAAACAAACGGCACAAACAACAGTATTGGCAATGGATTTGATTGATTTATCATACTGTACAACCACAGTATAAGTCATTATAATCAGTAATTATCCCCCACTGGATGCAACAAATTCCTCATTTGTAATGGGTTTTATTGGTTTGGTCTGGTCATGCCAGGAGATGGCGTCACAGTATGTTAAAGTCCAAACGAAATCAAATTGACCATATTTACTGTTTGCCTAAATTGATCGTTTTGTGGTAAACAATTCATCCATGCAAATCAATCCACACAACAAAATTTGTTGGCTTCGTAAACTTTAATCAAAATCTGAAAATGCCCCCCCCCCCCCCCCCCTCTGCATTGGAGGACCTTCCTTGATGACGTAGGTTTGAGGGTTTGGATGTCTGCTTAGCATTCGTAACCACGCCCCTCCAACTGACAGTATTTGTGTTTGCGAGCATTGACGGCGGGTGAAAGGAGAGATGGCGAGGAGGTGCATTTTTGGTTGTGGCACTCACGAGACACTTTTCCCATTCCCTAAAATTCCCTCGTCACGGTCCAGATGGTTCGAATTTTTACATTTCGAGGAAGGAGGGATAACAGAGAGGTTAAGGATGTGCTCAAAGCACTTCGCGCGAATACTTAAAAAATTGGACAGAACACTAAATGGGGTTTGTGAGATATCTGTCATTGACTCCTTTTTAAAAATTATGACCCCTTTAAAAAAATTTAAGTCCAATTAGCAGTCAGGTTAGGGATATGTCAACAGAAGGTCAGACTGAATTTGCCAGACCCTATTTAACAAGATAATGCAAAGTAGAATGACTCAGATCTTGACATTGGCTCATAAATAAATATGAGGAGTATTGAGAATCTCTCAATGACCGCCTTGGTGTTTAGGCGCGATGTGTGAAGTCACTTATGAGGTATGTGAGGTGTGAAGTGATGCAGATAATCATAATGCTCTGAGAGAGAATTGAACAATTTATTCACTTTAGCTTCATCTGCGAAAGATACCTTTGCTTTTCCAACTGTGGTTAATTGCTCTTTGGTCATATAGTTGTCAATGGTCTCTTCATCTAGTTCATGTTCTTATTCAGAAAGTCTTGATATTCTTGTTGATCTATTGTTCCAGTGTTTTTCTTAACTCCACTGTCCTCTGTCATCTGTCTCCCACTGTCAGCCAGTTTGACACGCTTGAGTTGCTTCTTTAAAATACTAGTTGATTGATCAGTCAAAACATTGTAGATTAACTAAATATAGAAATCTGTTTTGGATTTACTGGAACTTGTAGATTGAAATGGATGTGGTTAGATGCAGCAGTAGTACCTTTCCAGCTGTCATGAGGGTCATGGAGGTTTGTTTGGCTGATACCCAAATTCATAATCATTAAGATGCTTGTCACCAACTTTCTGAAGCCTCCATACGTACTCAAATTTGGTCCAGTCAGGTTTGAATGACCATATAATAAAGTACAGTAAAAACATCTCAAGACTTGGCAGTTTCTTTAATGCAAGTGACTTATTATAACAACTGTAAATGTTAAGCAATTACAGATAACGTATATATATTATTTTGATCTAAAAATAATGGCACTTGCTGGTCTTTATGTTTTCTTATACAAAGACAAACATTCAAACATTGTCCAAGCCAAAATAAGTTTTGAGGCTATACACTATGGATGGATTAAAAAAGCTATACAAAAATAAAACTGTGCAGATGGATTCAAACATGTCATACTGTATGTAAAAACAGCCTCTTACATGATGTAGATATACAGTGCACCCACACATGGATGCTTAGATATGCATGTATTTGGCAGGCCCTGTGCTTTCATTTGTAGCTCTTTGCCGGATGGTGGTGCTGAGCCATCTAACACATTCCCTAACCCAAACCCTTCCCATAGTGTGCATTCAGAGCAGTGGCAATTCATTACTTAAGACTGGTGATCTATTTATTATTTATAATCGTTATTATCTCTGTGTCTGTGACAAGAATTCAGACTTTTTTTTAATTTATTTTATTACAGTTACTCTGTGTTGCTTAGGCATTAATGCAGTGGGTGCAATTCTGTGGACTTCACACAGGTTCCCATGGGTTTTAGCTGTTGCCAACGAATGCACTGCCTGCTCTATAAAAACCAATTAAAATAATTACATTGACTCCCATTCAGGCAGAAAATGTGCCCTTTTAACACTTATTACTGGCATCACACACACACACACACACACACACACACACACACACACACACACACACACACACACACACACACACACACACACACACACACACACACACACTATGTGTACATACATATACATGCTTGTTTTTAACTAAAACAGTTATGCAGATTATATATCAAATTAACCTGTTCAGTTGTCTTAAAGAAAATAGGTACATGATGTTCCTATGAAGGAATATGTATTTGCATGTATGCTGGATGGGAGGAGATGTGAAAAAGTCCATCTGACCAGCAGGGATGAGGCTTGTGCTGGTGTGTGATTGCCTGTGTGTGTTCCTCTGTGTATGTACTGTATATGTTGAAATGCTAAACACTGCTCTCAAGAAACTGTAAGTAGGTCAGAACCAGTGAAGAGTTTCTCTTTTCACTGCCACCAAGGCCCAAAGAAGCATTCATCACAAAAACATCACTAACCCTATTCTGCAGTCTTATTAAATACAAAACTGTGCACTCAAATCCACCAACTTGATTTCACTTAGAGTGTCCAGGGTGACAGAACGGTCGGCTGACTTTCAGAACAAACACAGAATCTCTGACTTTTTGATCACCCTGGACATTCTTGGACATCAGTTTGGAAAAAAGCTCGCAAAGAATGAAAGGGTAGAAGTCTGTAATTG
Organism: Carassius carassius; assembly: GCF_963082965.1. Taxonomy (NCBI): domain Eukaryota; kingdom Metazoa; phylum Chordata; class Actinopteri; order Cypriniformes; family Cyprinidae; genus Carassius; species Carassius carassius. The sequence goes on along the minus strand of NC_081788.1, from coordinate 17,796,266 downwards.
TGGCAGTAACAGTTATTAGGTACATATGATTGAACGCGAACAAACACACAGGGTCTTAAAAGACAAGCATTTGAAATGGTCAAATTATTTAAAAACAATTACATTATGTATTTCAGATGGTGAGCAATAAGAGTTCATTTTAAGATGCTTTTAACTGAATTTGTTTTATTTTTACACTAATTTGTCACAAATATATTCGTCTCACACATGCACACACACACATACAGATGAGAAGCACTATAAAGAGTTTTAGAAAACCTTCACAGCTGCATTACCCAGTTTCTCTAATCTAAGAGCTCCCCCTGCAGTCAACATACTCTATTGTACAAAAATGAGAACCTCTAGACTATTGTTTGTCTTAATAAAAATGAAATCCCTTTCGTTCTCACATTACTATGTATATTTCTTATTACTAATAATGTTTATGCATTATTCTGGGTATGATATTTCACCCTAATATGGTGCATGAAATATCTTTCCATTTTTATATATCTCTACTGGTATCAAACATGTTTTGTGCATAGAAAGGCAAATCATTATTGAGTGCAATTTTCATTTGAAGAAATTTGTAATTGCAGCAATATCATCGCCAGCCACGAATAATTGGTGGTAATAAAGATATTAAGGATGAGTCATACCTCAGTGACAGGGCGTGTATGTGTTTATTTTTGGAGCGTTGTGCTAAAAATACAGTGGGTTATAACTGGCTGTCGCACAGGGAGATGGTTGGACTGTTATTGCTCAGAGGCAGCCTGGAGTCTATGGTCTCCAGAGTTGTCATGGAGACCATTGTATTTTGCCTCTCCCGTGATTGGTGCTGCTGTGTTGAGCAAGTATATGCTATTTCTGTCTTTTTCAGCACCTTCAGTCTGCTGTCTTTCTCTGCCTCCTCACTCAGACACAAGTGTTCTTGGTATGCTCGTATTGTTATCTTTTCCCATTTCATTAATCCTTTTAATGACAGTCAGCCCACTGACCGACTTTCCATGCATCTCACTATTGATGTATTGATTAATTGGTGCTGTGATCTCTTGTAAGGTGCTGTACTTGTTGTCCGCAAACAAAGGGAGGAAGACCGTCAGTGAACCGAGAACCCAATCAAGTCATGCGTCGCTGTGGTCTAGTCTTATCTTTCAATCGTGGATCCTGATCATCCAACAACATCTTAGTGCCCCTGTGGCTGTGTTTTCTCATGAGCAAAAAGTTACAAAATCTCAAATGACAGTGGTCTCATGTGTCTGAATGTGTTGCCTTGCAACCCCCCAATGTCTCAGGGCTGGTCTGTCAATATGATTTGTTTACATTGGCAGTGGAGCTTAAACAGTTCATCCTCTCAGCTAAGCTAAAATTTAAATCATATTGTCTTCATAAATATTTGTTTTCCTCTTAACAAAATTTGCACTTGTGTTGTGTTAACTAAATATGTGTGGTTTCTTGCACTATGAAATGAATGAGACTAGAATAAAATTGTCTTATTGCAACTCCTGCAATCCTGTTCATTGTTCTATCAATTATTTACAAGAGTTTTATTATTATTTCTTTTCTGAATGTTCAGTCCTATAGTCCAACTCAGTTGTTAGTCCTAAAACCCTAAAGAGAATTAGCCTCGGCTTCCCTTGGGAATTTCGAATGGTTTTTTTTTTGATTAGCAGTTTTTGAGTAAAGTAAGGACTGTGGTGAACATTACTTGAAGATACATTTACACATAAATTATTCATGCCGTTAACATGAACATAAGCCCAGGATCGTCAGCTAAGGATGTCTATTTATGTGCTTTGAAAATCATTTGTACTGTTTAATTTTTGTTGTAAAACAATATATATATATATATATATATATATATATATATATATATATATATATATATATATAATTTATATTTATTAAAAAAAACATTTTGTAAAACGGGTTCAAGTTGGTCACATTGGTTCACTGCCTTGACCAATAGAAAGCTGTTTGATTTGAAAGTGACTTTTTTTGTAAGCTGTGCTTTGATACATCACACTATTGACAATAGACAGTGGACCTTTTTTGTCAGTGAATTTTCACCAGAATGTCACTGTGACCACACCTTAAAGGGGTCATATGATGTTGCTAAAAAGGACTGTGTGCATTTGTGATCAAAGAAATGACAAACAAGCGCTACTCTACACTGCTCAAAACTCGCGTTTGAATCATCAGTGGCAAATCCTTTACATGTGTAAACGTATACAGACTGTGAGTCAGAACAGCTGGCATTGTAGTCTTCTCTACCAGAATCAGGAAACAGTCCTCCATAAAATACTTTGCTCAGGCCATCCTTAAAAATATTTTGGTTTGCAGCAACAGTAATTCTTTTTTAAAAAAAATGGTCGGTAGGTCGACCTATATATTTTTTTCAAATTTCAATGTAAAAAAAAAAAAGTACATTTTTGTGATGGTGATGACGTAGGTATGAATTTAAACAAATTAGCATATCGTGACGTCACTCACTGGGTCTTCAACCCAATCATTGCAAACCTCATTTTGATGCAGGCTATATAGACCACAAACAAATTAAAATCTTCGTCAAAAACACGTTTATTGCATGCATTTCAGGTGAGAAGAAAAAAAAATGAGGTACTGTTATACTGTTTTACTTGCATCCACCGCTAGGTGTCAATGCAACCTACAAATGAGCAGTGTTTGGAATAACGCTGTTTAGAAGAACGGCGTTAGGTAACGACGTTATTTTTTCAGTAAAGGGGTAATCTAACTAATTACTTTTCCCGTCGTTACAACGCCGTTAACATTACTGGACGTTAAATGCGGTGCGTTACTATGCATTGATTTAATAAGCTATGTAATCCGTACGCACCCCTGGCTCACACAGCTAGTGTGAGGAGGTGGGTTAACAGCTAAACAGAGATACGCAGCAGCAGCAGAGATGGCGAGTCAGGAGCAATCCGATAAAAAGTTGGCATTTTCAAGGTGGAGATATAAGCACTACTTCAAATTCATTGTGGTCAAAGGCAAGAACGTGCATGTGATGTGTAGCCTACATGTAATGTGTGACACACGCATATATATAAAGCTAGTGGCCAAAAACACTTTTCTTACAAAGATAATACTTGAAGTGCAGGATAAAACTCTTGCTGTCTGTTGACGTGCAATAAATATCTAAAGTTATATACTGTATGAACACCTTTCAACTGACTTGTGAAAACTGCTAAAAAAAAAAAAAAACTAATTCTTTGACATATAGCAACTTTTTTTTTTTTTTTAAGTAACGCAAATAGTTACTTTCCCTGGTAACGAGTTGCTTTTATTATAGAGTAATTCAGTTACTAACTCAGTTACTTTTTGGAACAAGTAGTGAGTAACTATAACTAATTACTTTTTTAAAGTAATGTTCCCAACAGTGCAAATGAGAGACTGTTTACTTTGCTTTCTTGGGTTGTCACTTTTGTGAAAAAAATCCTGTTTGATTTGAGTGACAAGTGTTCATTGAATCGATTGTAAGATTTATTGGAGTGAAGTTACGTGCCACTGACAAACAGGAGTGCAACATTTTCGAAAAACAATCAGCAGAGTGGACTGCCATAATGCAAAACATTTACTGCAGGCTTCAACATGGCTGTGTTTACGATTAAATTTCAACAACAACAAAAAATCGCATAGGCAATTTTCTAGGGCTGTCAAAAAAATCGTTTTTCGAATATTCGTCGAATTTAAAATAAAAATGCACATTCGAATGCAAAAATGTTACATTCGAATTTTAGGTGTGCATTAAGGAAGCTGCCTTATGAGCCCCGGTACTTCACAGTCCGTGTTCCATTCCATCTCGCCACGCGCACAGCCGTGTCTACACAACTTTCAAAGGCGGATGAGCTCAACACGCAGTATCTGCTGTCTCATCTTTCACCTCGTGTACGCGCACCGTCCTCGCGGTCTCAAAAAATGCCCGCACGCGGATGACGAAAAGGACATAATGCAGACAGTGTGCGGACAGCCGAAGTATACTTGATCTTGATCAGTGACGCACGAGATGCGATGACGATGTATGTGGCATTGCATTATAAGGTTATGTTAGCCTATCCAGTTGAAGCCACTTCAAAAAAAAAAAAAAAAAAAAAGAGAATGTGGAGAAGATCTTGTTTACATCAAAACTGAAACCAAGCCATTCACACAGAACGCATATTTCGCGCATTTTCTAGAGGGACACCATTGGACTAGCGTCTTGCACAAGAGAGCCGCATGTTTAGAAAGACATGTTAAATTAATGTATTTAATTTAATTTTCTAAAAATATCTCGAGACTATATGTTGGGTTTTTGTTCCCCATCCCACTGCATCTCATGTTTTTAAATGAAAAAATGTATTATGTGTGACTGGTTTTCCGCCCTTTTTATTTATTTAACAATGCATGCATACATGACGCTGTTTTGTTTATAGTTCTTTAAGCAACTTAATTAATAATAATTGGTTCATAAACATTATTTTAAATATTATGTTGTTTTTTCACAGTCATGTATTCTAATGCTTTGAATAAACGTGCAGTAATATTTAGTCCTCAGAAGAGAAGCAAAAAGCTTTTCTTCACCCTAACTGAAATTATGCATTTTAAATTCGAAAACAATTCGAATTTTGATCATATTTAAGTAAAAAATTTTAATTTAGTTTTTCAGCTATTTTGACAGCCCTAGGCGATTCAAGCCCAAAACTGTATGAGACTGAATACCGGCTGAATTCACATTTCTGTTGTAAAAAGAGAAACATTGTGCAGAAGCAGAGACAGTTTATAAGAGACATGCCACTTCTTCAATCCTCAATACAACTATATAAGGAAAACCCGTAACGGCAAAGATGGCGGATGTATGCACATGTCCCGCCCCTCCCGCTGGAAAGCCAATCATCTGCTTTTAACAGTCAAGCCGGGAAACATTTAAGCCTATCGCCTGGTTCCACTGACGTATGCGCACAGTTGAGGAACCCTTGCGCATGCGAAGTAAAGGTATAACCTGTGGGGAAAAAGGCGTTTTAAACCTTATTTTGGGGCAAAGTCATCAACATTTTTCAAAATGTTTTATCATATTTCACTGCTGTTTCTATACATGCTGTTTTTATGTCCCGGTGACCAGTGAAAGTGCAGTTCTGACTCTCGACCCATTCATTTAGATAGGAGCTGGTCTTGTTATTCTGAAATAGCTGCCCGGAGGCGTTGCCAAAATGGTGGCCGAGTGGCACGACTTGCCTGAAAGGACTTTGGCAGAAGTATTATTTGCTGTTATGCGTGTGTGTCCTGGCTCAATAGAAAACTAAAGGGTGCCCAAGCTGCAGTTGCTCTGTGACGCCTGTTAAAAAAAAAGAAGACAAAAAAAAAAACCTGGACGCGCTCCGAGAGAAGGTCGTTAAAATCAATTTCCTATTTTTGTTTTCAAAACTTGTGTTGGTTGATTCGTGCTTGATTCGTGCAATAGATTTTCGAACATAAAGTGACAGTCGACACGGTCACGGTTTTAGACTAGACGGGAGAAGGGATTGGAAAAGATCTGGGCACAGTTTTTCCAGAACAAGTTAAAGCGGTGTTGAGCTGTTTTAATGAATTTATTTAGATGGTGCCCGAACCCGTATAACTTTGAACAGTGACTGCGAACATTTTGTTAACTGCAGCCGCAGCCATCATTACCAAGCACGAACCGTTGACTCTGACAATGAATGAGACGAAGCGAACGCACAGGCCATAGTGTGACATCCGTTAACCAATAGTGTAAACATAGATGACGTCACAGGGTTTTTTATTTATTAAAGAAGATTTATATATTTACAATACTTACTTAACTATAATTAATAGTATTTTATTGCTTTTGTATTAGTTGTTTGAAGAGTAAAAAAAAATTGGTCAGTCTTAAGCAAATTTACAATCGGCAAGTCGGTCGGACTAAAAGCAAAAATAAAATTAAAAATTGAGTCGGTCCTAAATTGACAGGGTCGGTCAGGTTACGGCAAACAAGAATATTTTTAAGGATGGCCTCACATTGGAATATTTTGGTTAAACTGTTCTGGAACAGCGTTATTAATACAACTTAACCACTGATTTCTAGTTGTGTCCTCTTTTGGAAGGCCAAACAAAGTATTTTCGCTTTCACAGCATCACAGCGTCACCTCAACATGGTGCCGGTGGCAACAGCGAGAATCAAAGATATGCCTTCTTTCTTTGTGTGAACATTTGGCCGTCGTTATGCAAATCTTCCCACATTGTGACATAGATATGTTGGGGCATGTTTAAACGAGGGGTTTTAGGAGAGCGTGCATGAGTCTAAACTTTTATTTAAAACATCTCTTTGGGTTTGAGACTTTAGTCTTCGCAGCTGTAGGGATCTTATCTATTCACGAACAGCTTATAAATAAGTGGAAAACGAGGCATCAGGAATTTGTTTATTTGGTTCTGCTTTTTGTCCAGTTTGCTGAAATAAATAAATCAGTCAATCTTTTTGTAAGACAGCTCCATATGTGACAATAATTTTGGTCCAGTGGTGTCAGGGACAGTGTTTGCTCCCACTTTTGTGCTCATAGCTGTTTTACTAATAGTGCTTATCATTTTTATACAGTAGCTTGTGTCTTAGATGATTCCTGTGCATCTCAAAAAGACCAAATTTGTACAGTAGTGCAAGAAAGGTATATGGAATTAATTACAGAAATATAGTGTTCAGACAGACATGGCTGCAATGTTGTTGTGAGTTCACATTTAATTTGCATAAATTTGCTGCACATAAACTGCGAGTTTGCCACAAATAATTTGACATTAAGGAATTCCAGTTAGTGAAATTTAAAGACAACATTTACAATGTCAGAATACCCTAAGAAACCGAAATTGCATTGATGGAAATATGTGGAGTATATGGAGTCAAAAAATTTTTACTTTTAAAAATATAATATTTCTTGCCAACCATGAAACTGTCTCAGGTTACGTATGTAACCATAGTTCCCTGAGTAGGGAACGAGACACTGCGTCCTCTAGGGGGTGCTTTGGGGAACACCTCGTCGTGACCCGTGTCTGAAGCATACATTGAAAAAACACCAACTTGTTGGCCGGCGACAGCCTCCGACGTCACTACCGGCGCGACTATAAATCAGCACCGGGAGAGCAGGTCATTAGCTTGCGTCTGAAGCTTGCGTCCGAAGCATGGCAGGGAGCTAGAGGACGCAGTGTCTCGTTCCCTACTCAGGGAACTATGGTTACATACGTAACCTGAGACAGTTCCCTTTCGAGGGAACTTTGAACTGCGTCCTCTAGGGGGCGCTTTGGGGAACAGTATACCCACGCCGCCATGCTGAGGGGAGTGCAGGCCAGAAACATGGTGAGCACTAAGTACCAACTCTACCATTTCCATGGGAGTTGCCCCTGGGACGTTTAGACGGCTGTCTGTGACAGTACCCCTTACGGCCAAAAGGCCTAAGCTACATACCCAACTTAATTGTTAGGATCTTGGCCCAGGGTAGAGCTGATGGCTTGGAATCAGGAAAGATTCCTTTAAAGGGATACGGCTTAGAACCTAGCATTTGTACCAAGTCTTGCCTGTCACACAGGGGCTACCGCTAGCTTACGCATAAGCTTGCTGAAAGAGCTGTCTCAACAGTTCTCTAGTAGCAACACCCTGTTTAGATAGGTATCCGAGGATACATAGGTGGAGTGGCACCCAAGATGAACGGGGCTTTTACCAACTCAAGAAAGGGCACGAAGCAACCGCGCGAAGCCCTCACCATATAGGATTTTAGAAAGAACGCAGAATACTAGCGTGCGAACTTACCACAGTGTTGATTTCAGAAAGTGTGCAAAGACTTCACGTGCACACTTACCATAGCATGGATTTTCAAATACTGTTCTAAGGAGGGGCTCTCGTGGCACTCCGATAGAGCAGCTCATAGATGGAATAGTGTATCTCAAAACAGTATGATTGAGAGTCATCAACTCGATCTATGAAAACAATTCTGGAGCGCTCTGGGGAAAAAACAGAGGACTCAGTCTCATACGAGAGGAGAACTCCGAGCTCAGAGTAGCGCGCTCATAGGTGACCCTTTTTTGGAAAAAGGGGAGCGCTGCTAAATTACCACGAGAATCACCCAAATAGCCCCTCATGTTGAGGGAAGCGATGCTTGAGGTGTATAAACAAATACACACTGGCTGAATGGAGCCCAAGGAACCAAGGTCTAATCATCTCAAGAAAGGGAACGAAGTGGAGCGCGTAACCCTTGTCATACAAGATTTCAGAAAGTTTGTAGAGTCTTGTGTGCAAACTTACCACTTGTGGATTTTTTGAAAGTGCGCAAAGTGTTCACGTGCACACTGACCACCATGTGGTTTTGAGAAAGTACACAAAGCTATCCGTGTGTACTTAAAGGTTCCTAAGCATCGCAGAGGTGCTAAATCTCACGGGAGAGGCAAGCTCAATTTTACAAACCTCGGGCGAGTGGAGCATCACCTGAGGCAGCATATACAAGAAGACTTCTGTAACTGCCACCTCCACTTCCCGGTAGATGCAACAGCACCCCTAAGTGGCCATGAGACCCCTCGGGGTGACCTGGCCAGACATCCATGAAATTCCCTGCAGTGCTGTGCCAGGCCTGATGATCAAAGAGGCTCCCTCAGAAACCTGTGATCTCAGCCGTCTAATACCGGAACATGAAGCCGGATGGCTGCTGCTGGTGAATGTTTAGTAAACACTGTAACTGAGCACTGCAAAGGAAACTCACAGAGTTTATTAGTAGACATGTAACCACCAGCAATTAAATACACATAAGTATATACAGAGAGGGTTACATTTACTCACCCACCCTCCTATGCCAGAGCCCCGCTCAAGGGGCGCCTCCTTTTAGTCTGGACCATCAGTCAGGTGTTTGCTATGGACATAGAACCATAAAAACATAATAGGTCCAGCATAGGAGACTGTTATGCGAGAGGTTTCTAACCTTGATCAGGTGGAGAGCTGGTGGTTACAGGGGAATTAGGAAGGGGAGGATAAAAGCAGAAGTTAACCCTCTGAAGTCGATTAACGCATATACGCGTTATGAGGCTATTTTCTCCTGATAACCTCTTAGACTCCAGAGGGTTAAAAATCCCCAAAGGGAACGAGTAGATACCTCGGTATCACTCCGATTCGGACGAGAACGCTGCCTCGTCTAGATCATACCCCTTAGGTTCTGCTTACCTCGTGACCACGATTCCTCTAACCCCTGCCCGCAGGTGGGGGAGGAGTGCGGGTTGCAACACTAGCCTTCTGTGCCCATCTTTGATCCTCAGATCGAGACAGGCCAGGACCCCTTTGTTGTTTGGGCTCAGACCTGGACCTTCGTGGAACGAAGGATCTGAAAGCAGCAGAGTGCGCCTTCGTCTCCCTGAACTTCTCAAATCGCCGTCTCAACGGAAATACCGAAAAGTTCAGAAGGAGAAACCTGAGCATCGAGCAGAAAGCATTTTCTTTCCTCCCAATGTCTGCCATGTTCATCCACAGATGTCTCTCCGCTGCCACCATGGCTGCCATAGTCCTGCCCATGGCGGAGGCGGCCTGCTTGGTAGCACAGAGAGTAGGGCTGGGATAAACTATTTTTTTTTTAAACGATTAATCTAGCGATTATTTTTTCGATGCATCGATTAATCTAACGATTAATTTTTTCAGACCGATTCGATTTTGATTATCTCCCCGTTAATTGACTACTAACAATTTATACATGTTGATTTACATATCTGAATGAAAAAATCATGAATTCCTTAACATTGCAATATATGTTTATTGCTCTTAAAATTACAAAATAAAAGACTGACTAAGAATGCATTACTTTGCACTTGTATAGAGATAGCATTCAATAAAACCTTGAAGCCTTGAAAACACATAGCTTACTGAAACAAGCTTACTGAACACATAGGGCCTAGCTTACTGAAAAAAGTTCTTTTTTCAGATGAAAATAACAACAACTTGATGTCTAGCATTCAATAAAAAAGTTCACCCAAAATACTTGTTTAGAGCAATTGAAAGAATACAGTAACCAATGTAAACTTTAGGGCTTTAAGCTAATACAGAGAGTGCTTTTCCAAAAAATAAAAATTAACAGTGGGAGCCAGCAGCCTGTCATGTAGAAAAAAAAATCTCTGAATGCTCCACGTGAAACTTTGGCGTTCCGCCCTTTTTCTATCGTGTCTAATGATTTTGGTTAATATGCACGAGGGAGAGAGAGAGAGAGAGAGAGAGAGAGAGAGAGAGAGAGAGAGAGAGAGAGAGAGAGAGCAAGAAGCGCTCATGTTGTTTGAAGACTGTGAGTGCGCGCGCACAGCCGGGGCTCTCTCTCGTACGCGCCCTGTCAGGCGCAGCACAGTCATTCTATTCTACATCACTCACCGATCAAATAAGGCTTCAAAAAAAAGGATCAATGCAGAAAAACCCCTGGATTGGTTAGGCCTATATAACGTTGGACAGAATGTTGATCCGGCCATCGCGTATATTCAGCGCACATAAGGTAAACGTTTTGCAAACGTTTTTTAGAGAAATAAAAACAGGTCGACGAATCGATGCGCATATTTTACGTCAACGTATTTTTTGCGTCGATGTCATCGATGACCTCGACGCGTTGTCCCAGCCCTAACAGAGAGAGATCCGTGGTGCGGCGCAGCTCAGCTACCAGATCAGAAAAAGGCCCCTGCCTCTATCCAGGTCTCTTAGCAGATCAGTCTGATATGCTTGAAGCACCAGCATTGTGTGTAACAAAGCCACAGCCTGACCTGCTACTGCGTATGCCTTGCCATTTAAGCGAGATGATTTTCTGAAGGGGCTTAGATGGCAAGGTGGGAGATTAAGAGAGGATGTTTCCCCTGCTGAAAGAAAAAATTTTCACAGATAAAAATTATCTATAAATTATTTATAAAAATTTTAGCTCTTTCTACAGGGGGCATTCCCTCCTAGCCGCTTTCGCGCATCAGCTCGATGTCAGCAGATTACTTTCATGCCGAAACCGATGGATGTGAGAAGAAAACGGCATCTTTCATTTCTTTTTAATCTCTGTATGGAGATCATGCACAAATGAAAGGCTCACCTGAGCTGGAGGGTTATGGTCAAAAGGTAATTTTCGCTCAATAACCTCCAACAGCTCTACATATGCAGGGCAGGAGAATTGAGAAGGCTCAGCCTCAGCTTCTTCACCATCCTCAAATATTTCCTGCTTTTCCTGGGTAAAAACCCAGCAGAGCACTAACCTCAGTATGAGAAAGTGTTAAAGATATAACATCATCTTCCCGAGGCTCTCTCTCGTCCGCCGCCCCCTTTTTTTTTTTTTACGAGCGAGAAAGGGAAAGTACCTCTTTAAACCATTCAGACAGATCCAACTGTATTCTCACAAGCTCATTTTCTTCCACGCCTCAGCGTGGACAGATCGTGAACCGCGGGAAGCAGATGGCTGCCTTTTTTTTTTTTTTTTCAGAAGAGAGACGAACGAGAGCGGAGCTTTTTTCCATTGAAAAAACGCTCACAATGCACACAGATTGCCTCCTCAAAGACATCGCGTGCGTGCTCTTCACACAAACAAATGACGCAAAGATCGCGTGTGTCATCGGGTGTCAAATAATGCCGACACGTATGCACACATCATCTAAATGCTTGCTAGTTGTCGCCATGATAAACAGAGAAAGTTCGCCCTTACCGGTTCTTTCAGATGCACGCTTCAAACAAAACAGTCAGTGAAGATGAAGAAGATAATGACGTGCTCTCCCAGTGCTGATTTATAATCGCGCCGGTAGTGACGTCGGAGGCTGTCGCTGGCCATCAAGTTGTTTTTTCAATGTATGCTTCAGACACGGGTCACGACGAGGTGTTCCCCAAAGCGCCCCCTAGAGGACGCAGTTCGAAGTTCCCTCGAAAGGGAACTGTAGTTTGCATATTTTTATTATGTATTTTTTTCACAAATTAAAATTTAGCTTTTTTATTTTTTAATCAAGTTTTCCCATGATTGCTTAATGCAAGATATAGTCAATTGAATAAATAACTATTATTGAAGAAATAACTGTATAAAGTAATCTCATATAAACTGTGTTCAATTTCCATTTTAATTTAAATTCTTTTACATTTGACACAATGTCCTCCAAAGTCTTAGTTTTAGAATAATTTTATGTGTTCTTGGCATCACCAAAACTACACAACTGCTGATCTTTCCTCTCAGTCCCTTTGTTCCTTGGCAGACTTTGCAACCACAAACAAACAATAATCAGGGTCTCATGAAAGAGCTTTTAACGGATTGGACATAGAGATCAACCCATGGCCAAGTGAGAGATTGAATGTTGAATGAGGAAAAAGCGACTGTTTTTTCATTGAAGCAGCCCCCATGGATCCTAAGAACCCGATGTGACCCCATATCGCAGCCCATGTGCGCGAGCGTATGCGCCTGAGAGCCTGTGGACGGACGCGCCGGGAACAGGAGGGCACTAGGACCTGGTGAAGTGAGGAAGGTTGCCTGCCTGCCTGCATCCCTGTCTCATCTCCATTCTGCTCTGCAGTGTCTCCTGTGCGCCTGTGAGGGAAAGCACATTTTTGTGTGTGTTTGTATGGATGTGTCTGTGACAGAAAAGGGGCGAGAGCAGGTTTTGTACGGCACCGCCTGAAGAGACAGTGCCATTTGTTATCTTTCTCTCTTCTCGGCAGCGTGAACATCAGCCTGGCCACCTGGACCAGCCGCCTGCCTGAAGCATCGCTGACGGGGGAGGGGGCGATATCTCTCTTTCTGTGTTTGTGTGAACGTGTGTGTGTGTGTGTACATGCGTGTGGGCGGGTGAAAGGGTGAGGGGCGGAGAGATGAAAGGGCCAGGTGAGGAGGGGTATTGGGTACCTCTCTCTCTGGCTTTCTCTCTCTCTCTCTCCCCCCTCTTTTTATCCCTCTCTCACTGTCGCGCGACACTAACCCTGGAAACTGAAGAGGAGATCCTCGCAGCTGGACCTCTCCACTACAGGTACGATCTCCTCACCTACATTTCATGGAGCTATGGTTTCTTAAAGTACATACCTCACACGGACGCCTGTTTAAACTTGTGCATCCTGGATGACGTGCATATGTTGTAGTATTTCCAGATGGACGAGTGGGAAATGGTTTTCAAGATCTCGTCTTGCAGTTAGATGTTTCTCAGGTCTTGCTTTGTTGGCTCCATCACCAGGCAGTGACATGAGAAATAGCTGTTTGTATCTTTTCTTAGCAATCTAAACCAGAGGTGTATGGCAAGCCGTTTTAGCTTAAAATAGTCCAAGCATTACTCGTCATAATTGCATTTTTACTAGTAACAATTCAGTTAGAGAGCTCTACAATTACATTCTTACTAGCCAATTAGAGAGGTTTCTAAATCTTTTTTTACTAGTTACAATTACAGAGCTCTTTACTGCAATTTTTACTAGTAACAATTGAATTAGAGAGCTCTCTAATTCATTTCTTACTAGTTAAAATGCAATTACAAAGCTGTCTAATTAAATTCTTACTAGTAAAAAATCTAGTTACAGAGTTCTACAATTGTATTCTTACTAGTAAAAACTTGTATTCATTAGATGCAAAACAGATTTGTGACTACACCCATTTCCCTTTCCAAATCCCGCCTGTGGTGATACACTTCAAAGTAAAAGCCCCATAAGCATGAATTGATATTACTTTCTAGTGTTGTCAAAAGACCCGGTACTTCGGTATCAAGTCGGTACTAAAAAAATGAAAATGTCACGGTACCAGGTTTCTTTAAGTACCGGTGGTACCGAGGACACGTTCAAACCCGGTTCTTAACGCATACAGCGCTATGATTTCCGCGTTTTCAGAAAACGCGGACGGAATCTCAAAATCCAGTCATGATAATGAAACTTACATTTTAATATGGACAGTCACGGAATATGTCAAAGTTAGCATAAATTAATCAAATCAAATCTCCATATGGACCAGTATAAATGTTAAGCCGCAAAAGTTGGTTGAAATATGAATCCTGCATGTTCTGCGCGTCTCTGTGTGAATGAATGGCAGAGACGTGCGCTTTTGTTTACTACATAGACTGAAGCGCAAGACGCTTGCAGTAATGAGGGCATAAATAACATCACCAGAACTGTTCTGAGTCACTTCACAAGCATTTTTCCGTTTCATTTGAGTAAGACCAGTGTCAATTGAAAGGTATTCATGGCAACCCGTGAAAACAACCCTCTACATTGCGAGTAAATCACTTGCATATGCTACTAAATTTTACTCTGGGCGACTAAATTATGTATATTGTTAGACATTGGCTAATAAATTCTTAGATTTTACTCGCCAGTGTGTGTATTCAAGGCTATTATAAGATTAGCACATTTTCACTCGCTGAACACTGACTGAGGGCTTCAGAGTTTCGCTCTCCATCAAGCGATCTGTACTTTTTCAGTTCATCTCAATGGACGCACAGTGTACCTGTATTTGCCGCTCTGTAAACTGTGGAGGCACAGGACTCACCTTCGCTTTGCTGCTAGTGCTGTTTCTAGTGATGTGTCGTTTGTGAACGAATCGTTCTTTTTGAACGAATCTTTTAGGTGAACGAATCGTTCTCGTTCACGCAATCCACTGACTCATATTTCTCGTTCACTGAAGTTCCTCCCTCCACAGCAGCGCGGCGCTATTAGCAGCGCATGCGCAGCTCAGTGAACCGGTTAACAACCATTTCATCCTGTCAAAGAATTCCTCAACCTCGAGCCAATAGCCTTCGAGTATGAGATGTGACAGAGTATGTGATTTGTTGAATGTAGTGAACGTATACGCCCTTCAATGAACTAGTTTCATGAGTCTGAACGAGATCTAGAGAGCTTATCGTTCGTGAATGAAATGACTGAACTGATACCCATGTCGTTCGTGAACGAGTCGAATATATCTCATTCGTAAATGAAATGACTGAACTGGCACACATGTCGTTCGTGAATGAGTTGAATGAACGGATACGTCATTCGTGAATGAAATGAACTGGTACATATTTATCTTGTTCGGGAACGAAATTAATGATAGTAAACTGAGTTAGTCTGCCATTTAGCATGTCAATCTCGGAAAATGCAAAGAGCAGTTACAGGTACTGTGCACATACGCTTGTTTTGATATTTAGCATACAGAACTCAACGTTTAATCCCCGATTTATGAATGTGAATATATAATATACAACCTATCTGATCAAACAATTAAAATGCTAATTAGGCATGAAAACCTCGTGCTTTGTTCATCTGAACAATTTAATTAGACTTTATATATTGAATGAGATTATGCACACATTTTTATAAAGCCAGGTCAGTTTTTGTAACAAGTGAATACGTTTGTTGACTTAAGACAAAACACATAATACACCCTTTTTTCCACATGCTGGCATATTTTGTGTAATACGAAAAAATTATCACTGAACGAATCAGTGAACGAATCTGAACGAATCATTTTGGTGAACGAACTGAAAATGAACGAATCTCTAGAAAGAATCATAATTTCCACCACTAGCTGTTTCTCACACATGCAAAGACAGTCTTACCACGCTGAATCGACGCGCTATATGCAAACTACATTATTTGTTGTATTTTCTTGTCAAAATAATGGAGATAATTTGGAATTATTCAGTTTTTTAGTACAATCAGAGGAGATGCCAGTTTCTCCGGCAGTGGGCGGAGCTAATGCGCAAATGGCAATTTCATTGGCTGGTGCTCAACTATTACCATCCCTGTTTTGATTTCAGCAAATCAGTTCGACTGAACGCAGACAACGGGATTAATATTCATGAACCTAGCAGCTCATCAATCCATAGTGCATTATATATTGTTAGTATGGTAGGAGAATTAGTAGTAGTATTATCTTTTAATAATAATTAATATGATCTATTACTTTTTTTTTTTTTACAGAAACCCTCAATGACCAAAAATATCTTAAGAATCACCACCAGTCTTAAGTTCAGTTAAAATGACAAATATGAATTCATACATTGTAATATCAAGTTTTAGTTATAATCGCTAAAGTTCTATCATTAAATGGTGCCTAATAACATAATATAATACTTGATTGACTAAAATGCTAAGATTTAAGAAGCAGTGCCATTTTACAAAGATAAGCTTATTGGAATCATGTGTGTGTGTGTGTGTGTGTGTGTGTGTGTGTGTGTGTGTGTGTGTGTATAAAATGGTATATCAGTCTGGCGAGTAAACTAAAACTTTTACTAGCCAAAGGCGATTATATTGCCAAGGTGTGCGTATAGGGTTGCCAAATAAAAGTTCATTTTTACATAAAGCCATTGTGCTAAAATATGACTATTATTTAGTAGAATGTTTGTGATACTGCTACTACTGTTGAAACAAATAATAAAACTTAAATTTTTAAAGAAATAAATCACACAATATTTCTTCCATGTTTTAATTTTAATAGCAAATCCCCTTTATTTACCAAAAAATAAAATGTGTTTAAATTTCATTAATTAAAAGACAAATAAAATTTGGGTGAAACCTGTTTACTGTTTTTCATAATTATATTACTAGTAGAAAAACTTTAAACACAATTGTAAATAAGTATAAAGAATGGCATTGGTTTAATTTTTAGTGATAAAAAGTGTTTTTTTTTATATATATTTTTGTGTTTTGCTTTGGTATCGAAATTGGTACCGAGAACCGTGGATTTTCACTGGTATCGGTACCGAATACTGAAATTTTGATACCGTGACAACACTATTACTTTCATTGTATCAGAATGACTATAAGAGTGAGATGACAGTTGAAAGGTTTTGTTTTCATATTTAATCTAGAGCTGAAACAACGAATCGATTTAATCGATAAAAATCGATTATTAAAATAGTTGTCAACTAATTTAGTCATCGATTCGTTGCTAAATAACTTTTATTTGCCGTAAGCGGCTCATTTCGTGCATATTTTAAATCTGCGGTGACCAAAGTGTGGCAGTAATGAGCCACCGGAGGTTTTACTCAGCCAGTACAGCAGGAGAAGTAGCGAATAGCCAATAGCTGGCCTCGTTTTATGTCACGTGCTTCCCGAACAGCGTCTCTGCAGCATTTAGCGGGATGTGGGAGACTGGGAGTACTTTACTTTGAGCCTTCAAAACAGAAGAGTAACCTGTAAACTCTGCACTACTGAACTGTTTAAGGGGACGTTCACATATCGCGTCTTTTGCGCGCTCAAGTTCGTTATTTCCAACACCGCACCGCATCGAGTTAAAAACATCTCAACTTTTCAGAATGCTGCAAGCGCATCGCGGGTCATGTGACAAGAACTAACCAATCAGCTTCATCCT
This sequence comes from Carassius carassius, assembly GCF_963082965.1. Classification (NCBI taxonomy): domain Eukaryota; kingdom Metazoa; phylum Chordata; class Actinopteri; order Cypriniformes; family Cyprinidae; genus Carassius; species Carassius carassius. The sequence continues at coordinate 17,779,020 of NC_081788.1, read as the reverse complement.
TTCCCGTAACAACGTTAAAAGCTCAGTCAAGATGAAAGGAACAGCTGATCATAGTTGTATATGGATTTCCATTTTGAAATAAATTTAGTAGCAGAGCTACTGCAAGCGATTTTTGAGCTGCAAATCCATTTATCCTTTGCTGAAATTTCCGCGTCTTCAAGGAGAGAGCACGTCATGGTTGCTTATCAAAGGCAGACGCCTCAGGGGCGCAACTGCACGAGCGCTTTGGAAAGAAGGAGAAAGCGGCGCGCCTAGCATTTTCCACGCGTTTTTAGGCACGATATGTGAACGGCCCCTAAGACTTTTATTTGTGCAGATTCTCCAGTACAATGTTGTTTGCAAATGTTTAGTCGTAAAAGCTGATAACATTGCTTTTTAACAGTTAACATTTAAAGCTTTACAAACATGTTCTGTGATCAGTTTGTCGTTTACCAGTTCAAAATTCAGTCGTGCAGCCTAATTATGACTGAATGAGAGAGGTAAATGTTTAAAGATATTTGAAATGCACTTTTTTTCTAAGTATTCACTCCTCTTTTTCACACAGCAGGTTTTTTTGTGTGTGACTGTCCAATTTTTTTTTCTGGACAACCTTCTGATGGATTTTACTTTAAATTGTGAGTTCCATTCAGGTTTCATGCCACTGGCACTTTATTCGAAGGATTGTTTACAAATTCACAGCATAAGCTATAAAGGTGTTTCCCAGTAAATAATAAAATACAATACACTGCAATTTTATTCTGTTTTATCCTTATTCTTCGTGAAAATATGTTCTGAAAGATTCCTTAATAAGCTTTGTTCGGGATGTTAAACTACTTTAGGAGCTCTAAGGACTGCCATGGTGAAAACATTATTTTAAATCTCCTTGTGAAATTTGTGAGTATGGGTCAGTGTTCTGATTGCAGAAGAGTTCGACAAAGGATTACTAACACAATAAAACAACTCCAGGTATATTTTTGATTAGGATATGACAGTGAAAAATGGTTAAAATCTCTTAAAAATCTATGCTGAAGGATAAAGACCATTTATTAATAATTTACTTGGGGAAAAAATGAAAAAAACTAACATATAAGTACATAAACCGATTAATCGTAAAAATAATCGACAGATTAATCGATTATCAAAATAATCGTTAGTTGCAGCCCTAATTTAATCACTTAATTAATTCACACCTTTATATTACTATTAGTAGTATTATTAGTATTATTATCATTATTATTATTTCAGACCCTTAGGTCCATAACACAAAAATAAAAATAAAGAGTATAGTTTTGAAAATACTTTACCAGAAAAATATGACCTAATTTTGGTGTTTATTATGCACTGTAACATGCATGCAGAATTTGAGCTATATATATAGGCCAATTAATAGGTTGATTGACACTCTTGACAAAATGTCTTTCTTTTTTCTTTCTTTCTTTTTTGGTCAGAAATTATGCAAAATACAAATTAATTGTGACATTATTTATTTATTTATTTATTTATTTATTTGATAAGCTTAAAGGATTAGTTCACTTTCAAATGAAAATTTCCTGATAATTTACTCACCCCCTTTTCATCCAAGATGTTTGTGTCTTTCTTTCCTCAGTCGGAAAGAAATTAAAAGAAAGTTTTATTTTATTTTTTTAACTTTTAAGGATTATTCTCCTTATAGTGGACTTCAGTGCTACCAAACGGTTGAAGGTCAAAATTACAGTCTCAGTGCAGCTTCAAAGGGCTCTACATGATACCAGACAAGGAAGAGTCTTATCTAGCGAAACAATCGGTCATTTTCTAAAAAATAAATAAATAAATGTATATGCATTATAAACAGAAATGCTTGCCTTGCACTGCTCTGTTATGTACGTCCACAACTTCACATAATATTTAATCATGTTGAACAGGTCACGCGTGACATAGGTGGAAGTATTACTTAAAGGGATACTCCATCCCAAAATGAAAATTTTGTCATTATTCACTTACCCCCATGTCGTTCCAAACCCATTAAAGCTTTGTCTGTCTTCAGAACACAATTTAAGATATTTTGGATGAAAACCGGGAGGCTTGAGACTGTCCCATAGACTGCCAAATAAATAACAGTGTTAAGGTCCAGGAAAGTATGAAAAGCATCGTCAGAATATTCCTGTGCTGAGCTGTACTCAGACGGTGTATGCTCTTCTGTATCAGCCGTGCCACAAGGATACGTTTTTTTTTAACGTGTATTTACGCTTTGTTTTGAAAGCAAATAACGCATTCTGCGTACAGCTCAGATTTGCCAAAATGGTGCTACGCTGATTTGGAGAGACACAGAGGAGAGGAATTGTTGAATAAATTGTTATTTTTGTTTTCTTTCTTGTACAAAAAGTATTGTCGATGCTTCATAAGGTTACGGTTGAATCACTGATGGCAGATGGACTATTCTGACGATGCTTTTCATACTTTCCTGGACCTTATATATATATGGTATTTTTGTAAAATACATTTTAGATGTATTATACATTTAACTAAAGGATGCTGCAATCACTTTAATTTCCCCTTTTACGCATACTGCACCATAAGTGGTTCAATAACGTTGAATGTTACAGGGACTGATTATTGCAAATGCAGATCCCACTGTGAAAGTGAAAAAGTGAAATTCGTGACATTTGGCAAGTATGGTAACCCATACTCTGAATTGGTGCTCTGCATTTAACCCATCAAAGTGCACATGCACAGCAGTGAGAAATGAACACACCATGAACACACACCTGGAGCAGTGGGCAGTTATATCCAGCGCCCGGGGAGCAACATGGGGTTCAGTGCCTTGCTCAAGGTCACTTCAGCCATGGGTATTGAGGGTGGAAGAGTTCATGCTGTTCATGTTCTGGTTAAACAATTTTTATTCATTTATTGCTAAGGTTTGCATATGGTGGTGTGTTCTTAATGACAGCTTTCCTTACAATATATACTATTCCTAAAATAAGAAATATCCCAGTATATTTATTGCCTTGCTTACAGTATCGTAATGTATTGCAACATATCGTATCGCAACCCCTGTATCGTGATATGTATCGTATCACCAGATTTTTGGCAATACACAGCCCTAATTCTTACTACAACCCGAATTCCGGAAAAGTTGGGACGTTTTTTAAATTTTAATAAAATGAAAACTAAAGGAATTTCAAATCACATGAGCCAATATTTTATTCACAATAGAACATAGATAATGTAGCAAATGTTTAAACTGAGAAATTTTACACTTTTATCCACTTAATTAGCTCATTTAAAATGTAATGCCTGCTACAGGTCTCAAAAAAGTTGGCACGGGGGCAACAAATGGCTAAAAAAGCAAGCAGTTTTGAAAAGATTCAGCTGGGAGAACATCTAGTGATTAATTGATATCAGGTCTGTAACATGATTAGCTATAAAAACTTTGTCTTAGAGAAGCAGAGTCTCTCAGAAGTAAAGATGGGCAGAGGCTCTCCAATCTGTGAAAGACTGCGTAAAAAAATTGTGTAGAACTTTAAAAACAATGTTCCTCAACGTCAAATTGCAAAGGCTTTGCAAATCTCATCATCTACAGTGCATAACATCATCAAAAGATTCAGAGAAACTGGAGAAATCTCTGTGCGTAAGGGACAAGGCCGGAGACCTTTATTGGATGCCCGTGGTCTTCGGGCTCTCAGACGACACTGCATCACTCATCGGCATGATTGTGTCAATGACATTACTAAATGGGCCCAGGAATACTTTCAGAAACCACTGTCGGTAAACACAATCCGCCGTGCCATCAGCAGATGCCAACTAAAGCTCTATCATGCAAAAAGGAAGCCATATGTGAACATGGTCCAGAAGCGCCGTCATGTCCTGTGGGCCAAGGCTCATTTAAAATGGACTATTTCTAAGTGGAATAGTGTTTTATGGTCAGACGAGTCCAAATTTGACATTCTTGTTGGAAATCACGGACGCCGTGTCCTCCGGGCTAAAGAGGAGGGAGACCTTCCAGCATGTTATCAGCGTTCAGTTCAAAAGCCAGCATCTCTGATGGTATGGGGGTGCATAAGTGCATACGGTATGGGCAGCTTGCATGTTTTGGAAGGCTCTGTGAATGCTGAAAGGTATATAAAGGTTTTAGAGCAACATATGCTTCCCTCCAAACAACGTCTATTTCAGGGAAGGCCTTGTTTATTTCAGCAGGACAATGCAAAACCACATACTGCAGCTATAACAACAGCATGGCTTCGTCGTAGAAGAGTCCGGGTGCTATCCTGGCCTGCCTGCAGTCCAGATCTTTCACCTATAGAGAACATTTGGCGCATCATTAAACGAAAAATATGTCAAAGACGACCACGAACTCTTCAGCAGCTGGAAATCTATATAAGGCAAGAATGGGACCAAATTCCAACAGCAAAACTCCAGCAACTCATAGCCTCAATGCCCAGACGTCTTCAAACTGTTTTGAAAAGAAAAGGAGATGCTACACCATGGTAAACATGCCCCGTCCCAACTATTTTGAGACCTGTAGCAGAAATCAAAATTGAAATGAGCTCATTTTGTGCATAAAATTGTAAACTTTCTCAGTTTAAACATTTGCTATGTTATCTATGTTCTATTGTGAATAAAATATTGGCTCATGTGATTTGAAAGTCTTTTAGTTTTCATTTTATTAAAATTTAAAAAACGTCCCAACTTTTCCGGAATTCGGGTTGTACTAAGAATTACAGTTAGAGAGTTCTTTAATGCAATTTGTACTAGTGACAATTTAATTGGAGAGCTCTCTAATTGAATAAGCTAACACGGCTTGCCATAGAGGTGGCCTTGAATAAAGGTGTTGACATACATGACATATGTGTAATGTAGCACTGAAACAGCTCACCTCTGGGGATTATGGGAACTCTTTGGAAGCAGACAATGAACTCGGGGCTCATTGGTGTGATAGTGGATTATTTAGGTGATGACAGCAGACATCATGTTTATAAGTGTGGGCTATTAGTTGTAAAGTGCCAGCACTGGTCACCCTGAAGGAGGAGAAGTATGGCAAGCCGTATTAGCATTAAATATTCCAAGTGTTACATCCTAGTTGCATTTTTATTAGTAACAATTCAGTCAGAGAGCTCTACAATTACATTCTTAGTAGTAACAATGCCAATTAGAGAGCTCACTAATTCAGTTCTTACTAGTAAAAATTATGATTAGAGAGCTCTCTAATTCACTGTTTACTAATAACAATTCCAAATAAAGAGCTATTTAATTTAATTCTTAATAGTAAGAAAAAAGGTGCAGAGCTCCATAATTAAATTGTTACTAGAAAAAAAAGCACATTTAAGATACATTTAATTGTAGATCTCTGTAATGTTATTAAAGAGCTCTCTAATTCAGTTCTTTCTTATAAATGAATTTGAGAGCTCTCTAAATAGAATTTTTACTAGTATAAACTAAATTAGAGAGCTCTCTAATTAAATTTTTACTAGCAAGAATGCAATTGCAGAGCTCTCTTATTCAATTAGAGAGCTCTCTAATTAAATTGTTACTAGAAAGATTTGAAATAGAAAACTCTTAAATGAATTGTTACTAGTAAGAATTGCATTGTAGATCACTCTTTTCAGCTCTACCTCATTATGATAGTTGTGCCTCATGCATATTCATAAAACGATTGACTGTCTGTCCCGATAGTCTTGTGGGCAGTCCCTCGATAAAGCCGTTGCGTCACGGGTATCCTGTGTTTGAGTCCCGGCTCTTGTTGTGGACCCTTCCGATCCCGCACCCATTCCCCCCAATTCACTTACACGGTTCTATCAGAATAAAGACAAAAACTGCAAAAATAAATCTTAAAAAAGAAAATGCTCAGTCAAGCAGCTTTTAATGATGAATAGCAGCGCTGAGGCTGATCTATTAAGTATTATTATTATTATTATTATTATATAGTATTCTTATATTGATTGAAATTATTATAAAATGATTATGGTTATTAAAGGTGAATTCACATTTGCACAGAAAACATGCATATAAATGTTGACTCAGAAATATGCATATTTAATTACTGGTTGTAAAATATTGCCATTCTTCTAATGATGTAGCAAGTAGATTGTGTGTTATGGGAAGTGTTCCCGGTTCTGGTTTTCCTAATTAATGCAGCATAAAAATCCTTTAACGAATTTGAATATTAGAAATGTGTTAGTGTGTAATGTGTAAACCAGGTTAAAGAGGTGGATCTTTAATGTAGATTTAAACTGACAAGAGTGCACTCTAAAAATCGCTGGGTTGCTTTTACAACCCAAATGCTGGGTTGAGACCGCTGCGTAGGACTTTGGGTTGTTTTAACCCAAGTTTGGGTTGAAAATTGTTCTCGCTTATAACCCAGTAGCGCTGGGTTGGGAACTCGACGTGAAGGAGAGCACGCACGTCACGTTAAGATCGTACGTCTCCAGTACTAGCAGCCGCCATTTTCTCAACATGAAAGAAGCAAGCAACGAGTGAAAGACATTATGGTAAGTAAAGATTCAAAATGTAAAGTTATATTTTATTGTTTACCCAGTTGTATGAAAGGCGGAAGGTTTTATGAAAAGCGAAAACAAAGGAGCTTAACGTTATATAAAAAAGACGTGGTTTTCGCCTCAGACACAGAGGTGTTAACGGGCTCATGTAACATTACTGAACGGAAGAGGTACTTTTAATACAATGTCCGTCAATGTCGTATGTCATATTTACATAAGATTTTACATTATCTGCACTTTTTGAGGTGTTAATAGATGGTTATGGTTACGGTTACATCATGTTAATTTGTTATCTTATTTTTCGCGGTTAAACTGAATGTACGTTAGTCTCATAAAGGAAACAGCATTGTGTAGTAAAGACTAGCATAATTATTTTGAGGCTGTTGAAGTGGTAATTGTTAAAAGTATGTTTTGCATGTAATATTTTAGACTTGTTGAGCTCGTGTCTTCACTGTGTCAGTGCTGAGAGTTAAAGACACAGAAGCTGTTTGTGTGAGGAGTCACAGACTGTGTGAGGAGGAGGAGGAGGTGTTCAGCTTCTTTTGAAGAGAGGGACAGACAGGTTTAAGCCGAGTAAATTTCAGAATTCTATCAAGTTATCTTTATTTTTACTAAGACTAAAATAATGTTTGTTTTTGTAGATGTTGAAATTAAGAGACAACTTTTCTTCTTTTGAGACTGATGTGAGTTATTTTTTTTCGAAAATTAATGTTTCTTTTCTGTCCTCCCTGTTCACATTTTGATGCAACAACAGTGTGATTATCTGTTCATATTTTATTGAAACCATTGATGTCCCTCTTTGCAGAACTCAAACTAACTTTGGAGTTAAGCATTCAGAAGTCTGCTTGTGTGAGGAGGAGGCGGTTTTCTCAGCTTCTTCAGAAGACAGGGAAAAATAGTTTAAGGCAAGTAAACTTAATAATTTCATGTTATCAGTTATCAGTAAAATAATGTTTGTTTTTTGTTTTTGTAGATGTTAAAAGCCAGAGACATGGGAGAGCATCATTCTTTAGAGATTTATGTAAGTTATTTTTAGAAAATAAATGTTTCTGTTGTCTCCTGCCGGTTTACTTCACATTTTGATGCAACAACAGTGTGATTATGTGCTCATTTCATTAAAACCATTGATGTCTGTGTGTTTCATTGCAGAACTCAAATGAACTTTGGAGTTGTCTGATTTGGAGAGTCATCATGCTTGGTCTTCCCTCTTAAAGGTAAAGTTCACACAAAAAATAATTTACTTGCCCTCATGTCATTCTAAACCTATAAGACTTTTGTCTGTCTTTACAACACAAATGAATATATTTAAAATTTTCTCATAATTTTGTTAATCCATTTATAGTCTAGATAATCAGTATTTTCAAGCCTCATAAATACAGTTATTGTAGAAGTAATTCATTCCAATATTTATATATGAATAAATCTTAAATGATATGATAGCAAACATGTATGTTCAAAATAAAATACTGGTCTCCCAGACTAGCAATGGAGGACACAAATTAAGAGAATATTAAAAATATTTATTTGTGTTCCAAAAATTAGCAGAGTTTGTATGAGTCTGGAACAACATGTGGAGAGTAAATTATGACCATTTTAATTTTTTGGTGAACTAACTGTTTGAAGAGCAGTCCTCCACGTACATGAACATTTGTGAGGTATGTGAATGTCATGTCTGTTTTAATGTTTCAGTAAAGAAGTAGCTTTCTGAAAGCAATATATTTATTCAGACAATATAACATGCACTCACACTAGTGCTGCCATTATAGCCTTCTCGAGCACTGTGGTAGACAGAGACATTAAACAACCAGACAAAGTGTTGAAACTTTAAAACCCATTATTTACCGGTCCTTACGGATGTGAATACACCTCTACCTGAAAATGGATAGTTTAATTACATTTTTTATTTTTTCAAATGTGTTTCTCTTTTTAGGCCACTGATGAAGAACAGGCGGTGACTGGATAGCTGGTCAAAGAAGAGAATGTCCTTTCCCCTAAACTGATGCAGCAGTGGTTTTAAAGGAGGACGCTGCCCTGGATAATGTAGAAGATGTCACATACTGTGCTGATGGGGCTTCTTCATGACTACATCAAATATGCTAAAGAGATCATGAAAATTGACATTGATGCATGATCTGTATTTATGGACTATGAAACAACTGTAAGTGTATAATTTGTAAAAACAATGTTAAATGCTTGTTCTGTGTTTAGTAGAAGAGTTTACACTCTGTCATTCATACACATGCTCACATTCTTTCACACACACGTCTGTTTAATGTTATAATATCAATGTTAATGTTGTGGTTTATTTGTGTACTGTCATGCCAAAATAGTTGGTAAAGAACCTAACTAATTGGACATTTATTGTATAATAGTGAACAAAGTCCAATTTGATCTTAAGTTGTATTCAACAAATGTTCAATGCTTTATTTATGAACTCTGTAGCTGTTAATGCCATCCTTTTCTGCATTTCTTACTTTTTTACTTTTCTCTTGTTTTTAATAAATATTTTCCTTTTGATAGTTATTATTTGTGTGTAAAAGTGATTGTTAAAATGAACAAGATTTGTAGGTTTAATGCCTAGCTCAATTTGGGTTCATTTTAGCCTAGCAATGCAGTGTTTCCCACATCCTTACACTCAATGGCAGCACTCCGCGAGTTCATTTTCTTCCAGCAGGAGGCGCTAAGAGCGGGAGAGGAAGAGGTTTCTCCAGTAGCGGCTGCAATGCAGCGCTGAACTCACAAACGCTGCTTTATCAAGCACTAGATGCAAAATGAAATCGAACATTTTCTAAATACAGTAGTTTTCCTTCTGAAATACAGTGATAAAAAAAACACCCGCTCTGGTTTTTGAAACCCTGCAATGTAGGAATTTTAAACCATAAAAAAAGAAACCAAGTTCGTCCCTTTTTGACCCAGCGCTGGGTTGCCAAAATAACCCAAATTGGGTTGTTTTCAACCCAGCAGTTTTTAGAGTGTGTGTCTGCCTCCTGAACAATGTTAGGTAGGTTATTCCAGAGTTTGGGAGCTAAGTAGAAAAAGGATCTGCTGCCCGCAGTTGATTTTGATATTCTAGGTATTATCAAATTGAAATGCAGCTGATGTGGAGGACTATAGTGCAATAAGAGCTTGTTCAAATACTATGGTGCTAAACCATTCAGGGCTTTATAAGTAATAAGCAAGATTTTTAAATCTATACAATGTTTAATAGGGAGCCAGTGCAGTGTTGACAGAACAGGGCTAATATGGTCATACTTCCTGGTTCTAGTAAGAACTCTAGCTGTTGCATTTTGGACTAGCTGGAGTTTGATTATTAAGTGTGCAGAACAGCCACCCAATAAAGCATTACAATAATCTAACCTTGAGGTCATGAACGCATGAATGTTAATGTTTCTGCATTTGACATTGAAACCATAGGTTGTAATTTAGATATATTTTTGAGATGGAAAAATGCAGTTTTACAAATGTAACTGTTGCACGTCTCAGCAAAACATGTTTCGTACTTGCATGAATATGTGTTTTTAAATGAATCACTCGGTAAGACTGTGTCATGCTGGCACATACTGGCCAGAACCAGCCACGGTTCCAGCACAAAAACACTCAGCACAATATTGCTTAATTAAGCTTATCAAAAAAATCTACCAAAATAATGTTGCAACTATTATTACTATTATTTATTTTTTTTTTTGCCTAATGTCTGACCAAAAAGAGACAGAGACAGAGAGAAAGATAGAAAAAAAATAAAGACATTTTTAAAAAGTGATGATTAACTTATTAACTGGCCTATATACGTAGCTCAAATTCTTTTTTAAAAACTTTTATCCAAAGCGACTTACAATTGGGGGATACATAAAGTGAAAAAAATCTAACTAAATAAAGTGCAATAATATTGCACTTTAGGGCTCGACATTAAGCTTTGACATGTGCTTGTCCTTTGGACAAATAAATCAGTCATTCACTTGTCCGAGTAAAAAACGTACTTGTCCAATGGAAATTATTATTATTATTTATTTATTTTTTGATGCAAATGTAATTTATTCTGAAGCAATAATCTCATAAGTGTTCTATCAGTTATTACTTTATTCAGCATATTTGTGATATTTGCCTTAAATCGATGTTACACTTACAAGAAAATTATTTTCCTAACCTGATTAAATATACATTTCACCATTTGTGTCAAATTCTGAAATTTGATCAATACATTAAGTTAAAATAATAAGACACTATATGGTTGTTACTATTCAATTGAAATCAGTAACAAACTCCATCTTTCCACTGCAGAGGAAACACAGAAGATAAGAAGTTCAATAAATTAATGTTATTAGATTAATGTTTTACTTTTTTTTTTTTTACATACAAAATGGTTCTAAAACGATCAATAATGTGTCTAAAATGTAAGTCAGTTAATATTACTTGTTTATTAAACTAAAGTTGTATAAAATTAGTATCACATTTGCAATCATGCTGAAAGTCAGGAAAACATCACTTGTTTGTGTGATGATGCATATATTATATAGAATATTTATTTATTTTTTTTTACCGCAGTATGTTTGTTCATGTTTCTTTGTGTGTGCTGTTGCGCTCATAGTTTTGATTTTTCCACAGTCAGACAGGCTGCAAAATATTAATTATTTTATAATTATATTTAATTTGTCACACTATGCAGTGTTAGGACCAAACCAAATCTCCAGGTTCTCTTATGAAAACCAGACTGATAAAAGATCATGTGCACCCGTCTATAATCATAATAGTTACTAGTAAGAACTGAATTAGAGAGCTCTCTCATTCAGTTCTTACTAGTAAGAATGCAATTGTAGAGCTCCCTTATTGTAATTATGGATTTAGAGAGCTCTCTAATTTGCATTGTTACTAGTCAGAATTACAGTTTTTTACAATCGCTATGACAGTTTTTTCAATACATTTAACAAGTTTCCTAAACTCTTAACATACCAACACACCTAAAACACACAATTGGCAAAACAGTTAATTTCATGCTCAAAATTACATTGTAAACTAAACTTAAATCTAATTTTCAAAATACAATAATAAACTAACACAATACACTATGTCTAACAAAACACTGCAAACATGTTTTAAAATCAAATAATTATTCAAAACACTAACACATGTTCTCTTCCAACAGGAACATTTAGTTAATCATAACACTATGACAAAAAAAAACAAAAAACACTATCATCAGCTGAAATTACAGAAACTGCATTTTATGTGTCAGGTCTGCCCTTATACAATAGACAGTATATTGTTTTGATCATAGATTGTGTTTTGGACTGTAGTTTCTTTTGAAGCCTCTCTACATTTTCGTTTTGTTGGTTTTAGTAAATGCATGCATTTTGTTGATTTTGCTGCAGAAATTCAATACAAAAAACGATTGACCATCTCAGAGTAGCTTTATAAAAATGTACAGTTTATGTAAAAAAAAACCGACACAGAAGTGCTGCAGTAAAGACTTTATTTGCAACAGGACATTAGAAAAGGAAAGAAAACAAAAAAACAAGAAAAAAATGCCATATGGCTGTCATTTATTTATCATTCATGTCATTATGTGAAAATACTAAATTTACAGAACAGAAAAAGCCACAGTAGAATAAAAAGTAAATAAATAAATGTGATCTAATCTGCCCAAACTTCTACGTTTGTAAGTTAGTTGTAAGTTAGTCTTAGAACATGATGTTATCTGTTCTGACATACAGTACAGTGTGAAAGCATTTGTAAATTTGACTGTAAAATTACATTGTTTTGGTCTTGGTTGAGCTTGTGTGTAAAAGAAGTTCAAGCATTTTAAATTGGTGTTAACTGTATGCATTTTGTGTCAAAGCAACAAGAAATGTGTTAATTTTATAGCCTACAAAGACTGATGTTGTGCTAACCGTGTTAAGAGTTTAGGAAACTTGTTAAATGTATTGAAAAAACTGTCATAGCGATTGTAAAAAACTGTAAATTGTAGAGCTCTCTAACTAAATTGTTACTAGTAAAAATGCTATTACGATGAGTAACACTTGGAATATTTTAAGCTAAAATGGCTTGCCATAGAAAGGAGATGAAGAAAAAGAAGAAAAAGAAAAGGGGGGGTGGGGGGGGCACACAAGGTTTTCGAACAACAGAGCTAGTTTTCATTGCAGTAAATACTGAGTCATGTGCATATTACAGGGTCATATGTTTCTCAGTTGGCAGCTCTTGAGATTGTTAGTTGCCTGCAGATTCTTGTCTCACAAACTGCAGGAGGGTTCACAGAAAGTCAGCCACTTTTAAATGCATTAAATGCAACTTCATCTTGGCCCTGCAGATGCATTAAAGAACATGAATGCTAAACAAATTGTTTCCTATAGAAAGCACAGGTTGTTATTTAAATCCTAAATTCTCCCACAACCAAACACACAAATGAAACCCACTGAACAAACATTAAACTGTGTGTTTCTCATCATGTGCATGAGTATTAAAATAATCACTAGCTGATGTTTACAAACTTGCAAAACTAGAAATGTTTTTTCATGTTTATTATTTACAGTACGTATGCCATGACTGAAACCTAGACATTCTGAAACCTAGCTTCATCTAGAATGTTCACAAATATTCAAAGTTTGGGTTGGTAATCTTTTTATGTTGGTAAAGTAACCATAAAAACATTTGTCATGTTACTGAATATCTCTATTAAACGAATGTTGTTTAAACTTTCTATTCATCAAAGATTCTGGGAAATAAGTGAAACTTTCCACAAAAATATTAAGCAGCACAACAGTTCTCAAAATTGATAAAAATAAGAAAGTCTTCAACTTTTCATTTTTATGCATTTAGCAGATGCTTTTATCCAAAGCAACTTACAGTGCATTTAGGCTATGCATTTTTACCTGTACCTGTGCTCCCTGGGAATCAAACCCACAATCTTTTGCACTGCTAATGCAATGCTCTACCACTGAGCCACAGGAACAGCAGGTACTGATTTTAACAGCATATTATATGAATAATTTGCATATTTGGGTCAACTATCTACCTTTGTAATTTTGCGCTTGCTCAGAAAAAAAAAACAGAATGCTTAATGTGTGTTAATCCTTCAAAAAAAGTAATTAGCTTTCTGTCATGGACAGTACTCAAACTTGCTGTAGCTCAGTTATAACTGTGCATATACATGTATTTTGTGAATGAGCTTTTTGTGTACGTTTCTGCACATTTAATGGTGAAAGAAGCATTTTAACCACAAATTACACACTTCACCTTCAAGGATATAACGTCCTCTGTTCACTTTTAACTAAAAACCCGACCTAGTGGTATCCTAATGGTTCTGGCCTAGTTATGTAAACATCACGGGTTAAATTCCAGGAGGTTTTCTAGAAAGGTATTGAGTCCACCAATCACTTGTGTCATTGGGCCACTTCATCTCAGATCAAAAAGTTGTTGTTGTTGTTGTTATTTCATTCTTTTTATGGCTTTTGTTAAAGTATCATTTTTATCTTGTTGAAGTATGTCAACAACATACATTTTTTTTATGCTAACATATTTAAAATAAAAATAAAAACTCTAAAGCACCCAAACCTTATGATGAAGATGATGGGGGCTTAAAGTTATCAATATCATCACAAACAAGCTCATAGTCAACCTGTGCTTTCTATAGTCATAGTCATGTGGATAATCATGCCACTGAAGCTCCAAACTGCTTTTTGCCTAGCCAAACCACAGTTGTGATACCTTCCAGGTACAGAACAGCCCCTTCCCTTTACTATTACAATCAGTTAACCATGTGATCGTTGTGGTCTCATGCCTTAGGCAGAAAACAGAGTCTCTGTGCTCACAGAGATGTCCTAAAAACAGTTTATAGCTGAATTAGAGATGCTTTTGAGCTCTTGTTACAACACTGACCACACTGTCACAAGGGAGAGTTTGTGTCCTCAGAGAAAAACGGGATGGATTGATGCCGTGGAGAAACAAAGCTGGTCCAGTGTTTTTACAGTAAAATTATTTTTTTTAATTTGAGAAATGATGCATGTGAGGTAGTGTGCAAGGTGAGGTTATGACCATAAACACAGAGCACATGATTGCCAACACAATTTGAAGGGTGTTTCATGCACAAACTGTTTGTTTGTGTGAATTTTAGGGCTGTTAAACTTGATTGAATTTGATTCTATTCACATTTTGATTAAATTTGATTTGATTCCAATTCATTTGAGCATATATTTTAGTTATAATATCCATTTTAACTATATATGAATGATAGTAACTTGCAAGGATAACTTATTGTAGATTTAGTAATTGCTCTAATGGAATCAGTAAGTCAATTTAGTGAAGGATCCATCAGTCTGCTTCAAACAGTAACTCCTTACAGTTAATTTTTTTGAATGATTTATTAAAAAGACCAGTTAATGAGAATCGTTTGTTTGAGAATTGTACGAGAGTCATTTATTTTTGAACTGGATTGTTATTACTTGCAGCCCGTGAGAACAACTCAACTGAAACACACATCTTTTTTATCTTACCACATTCAACTCGGACTACAACTTTGGGTAAAATACTATTTATTTTGTCGTGGTGACCATCTTAGGATATTAAGAATACATATCAAGTTTGTTTTAATGAATATCACAATTAATCGGAAAGTCAGTATTTTTTTAATCCGGTCACTAACATGGCTTATTCCTTAAAAAGTTGCTTGCTAACTTTATTGTCTCTTTTCACAGTTCTATCATGTCTCATTTGGAGCTGCTGGATTTTGAGCGCAGTGGAGCTCCAGGGTTTTCAGAGGGGAATATGTGAAGATGAAATTAGACATTGAGACCCGAATCAGCCCCAACTTCATAGTCCGTCCTCTACCAGCATGCCGTAATGCCGACAGAGCTCCACCATTGAACGGTACTGCTGGATCCCACTTTTCAGCAGGAGAGGATGGGTGATAGTCCCATGAGAATCACCTCCGCCCACAATCCTCATTCCATCCTCTCATGGAGCATACAACCGCCTACAACACACTGTGGAACATCACCCACTCCACCTCTTGGCGTCCAATCACACCCCAGCCTAACGCCTCAGGACTGAGTGAGCCCAGAGATGGACACCTCCTCCAGACGCTTGGCCTGTGCACCATGCTCCTGATGGACATACTGGCTATAGTGGGCAACTTAGCTGTAATGATAGTGATCGCCAGGACGCCGCGACTACGTAAATTTGTGTTTGTCTTCCATCTCTGCCTGGTGGATCTCATTGCAGCCCTGGTGTTAATGCCTCTGGGTATGCTGTCAGGTCAGGGCTTTTTCAACAAGGCTCTTTGTCAGGGTTACCTGTGTCTGAGCGTGGGACTGATCAGTGCTGCTATCCTCACTATCTCTGCCATCAATGTTGAGAGATACTACTACGTCGTTCATCCCATGCGCTATGAGGTGAAAATGACTGTTGGGTTGGTGGTTTCAGTTCTGATTGGAATATGGATCAAAGCCATCCTCATGTCTGCATTCCCTTTACTCGGCTGGGCGCTCGATAGAGAGGAGGCGGGACCAGCTCTGGGGAAAGTTATGGGGAAAATCATTGAACCAAAGTGCTGCTCACTTCACTGGATTGAGGAAGGGTCCCAACGGTTGGTGTTCATGGTCCTTTTTACCCTAATGTACTTCCTGTGTCCAGTCCTTATTATCTTTGTGGTGTACTGCAACATGTTTAAAGTGGCCAGGGTAGCTGCCATGCAGCAAGGGCCAGTCCCCACGTGGATGGAGACTCCTCGGCCGCGCTCTGAATCTCTGAGCAGTCGCTCCAGCATGGCGGCCAGCCTCAGTGGAGCTCGGACCACCCCACAGAGGACTTTCAGCGGGGGCAAGGCTGCGGTGGTCCTAGTTGCTGTAGGAGGTCAGTTCCTTGGGTGCTGGATGCCTTATTTCTCCTTTCACCTGTACTGCACCTTTATGCCATCCTCTCATGAATCCCTCGCACGCATGGCCCAGCTGGAGGATGTGTTCACCTGGATGGGGTACTTCTGCTTCACCTCCAATCCTTTTTTCTACGGCTGTCTGAATCGGCAGATCAGGGAAGAGCTGGCCAGAAACCTGGCCTTCGTTTTCAAGTGGGGGCGTCCCGGTGAAGAAGAACAGCTGCCTAGCCGAGAGGCTTCTATTGAGGAGAATTTTCTCCAGTTTCTTCAGGGCACAGGTTGCAATATGCGGCCAAGGAATTCCCAAAGCATCTCCATCCCTCAACAAGAAGAGGACAATCCTCTTTCCACCGAGCTCCACGGGCCATCTGTTGACTTCCACATTCCTGGCCAGATCATGGAGGAGACCTCGGAGTTCATAGAGCACCAACACATGAACAATCTTAATATATCAGACAATTGTATCAAGACAAAATCGGAACTGCAAGGTTGATATTTTCAGATGTGAAATCTATATTTATTGTATCGTATATTGTTGCTATGTTTTACCATTGGGTCTTTTTATACTCTGCCGACAAATTTGTACATAGTTGGTTATACATACACTTTGGTTGGTAGGTTTCTGTCATACTGAAAGCATATTTTTTCTTTTGAGGAGAGATGTTGAAATGACCTCATTCCAGCACATTACCACTAGACAGAAACATATTTACAAAGATTCAGCGACATTTGTCCGAACAATGTAACATGAAAGTAACATGAAACATTGTGACGTGGAATCTGTATTCAAAAAGCGGTATGAACTGCAAGTGATCCATGTTACAATTTTTTAAGGCTCCTAATGTTAATTCAGACAGTAAATGAGTATAAAATTGGTTAATAACTCAGTATTATTGTAACAACAAAATTTGGAGCATGCACTAATACTGAACCAAGGTTGTTTGTAGGGGTGCACCGATATATATCGGCCGATGATTAATGCGCATCTAGTCAGTAACTGTTACTGACTAGATGCGCATTAATTATCGGCCGATATATATTGGTGCACCCCTAGTTGTTTGTGAGGTGGGTAATTCTTTAGTTGCCATAAATATTATGGCCGTCAGCAATGACATATTTTGAAAAAAAAATTGTTTGTTTGGTTTTTTTTTCTCTCAAAAATGAATTAAAAACACATATAGTCTGTGGTGGTGTACAAGGGCTTTCATTCTTTGTATAGTACTGTTTAAAAGTTTGGGGATATTTAAAATGTTTTTAAAAAAAGTATTTTATGCTAGATCTATTTGCTCAAAAAAACATTAATATTGTAGAATATATATTATGGAATATTTTATAATATAATGTTATTTATATTAAAATGTAAGTTATTCATGTGATTATTTTTGTGATGAACACCAAATTATTATTTAGATTTCTTGTTGAAAACAGAAGTATTTTTGGGGAAATTAATTTGTTTTCAGGATTCCTTGATTAGAAAGTTAAAATAACAGCATTTATTTGTAATAGAATTTTATTCTGTAACATCATAAATGTCTTTACTGACATTTTTTTATATCAGTTTAATGCATCCTTTTTTTAATAAAAATATTAATATCTTAAAAAAAATTAACGGTTGATTATATTCTGGCCCATCAAAAAAACAAAAACAAATTGAGAGCATTTTGTTTTCTGGTCATTCGTACGGCAAGCCTCGCTAATCAGCCATGAAGAGATACAATCTCAGATTGGAAAAAAAGTGTGTTTACGAGAAGTAAAAACTGCCTTGGTTTCTTCAGTCACATTTTCCACACCTTGTGACATGAAGATGGCGGCATCCACCCGGGGCCTTTGTGCCGGGGTTTGTGCAAGCACCTGATCAACAAAATGGCGAGGGACAATCAGATAGTCTCTGACAAAAGGTTAACAATCGGGTCAGCTGCAAACATGTGCCACAACAGATGTCCTTTTAGATTTTGTACTTCTCCACCCACTACCAACAGACACTGGCAACACTGCTATCTCTTTTTTTTCTTTTAATTTCTTAGATGTGAAGAAGACTGTACTGCACCTGCAGTATTGCACTCATTAGCAAGTTTCACATTAGATCTGAATCATCAGCTGAGTTCGCAGATATTGGTAGAAAATGATGGCACTTCATATCTCTGTGCTCACTGCAGGAACCATAAAAATGTCCAGACAGAGATATCAGCCAGTTCAAAAACAGAACAGTTGTATGTGTGAAATATGATATAGATACATATATTCCTTATTTTAAATCAAAATATTAAAGAAGCTATCCAGACTCTTTAAATTTTGATAAATCACTAAAAAGGTTTTGTGGGCATGGTACACAAAAACCTTTGGACATGCATGGTAATTCTATTGCATTGCTTAAAGTATGTTGGATTGCCAAAACAGTAAGTGAACAATACTTTGAGGAATGGAAAAAGGGTTCATAAGATGATATTCTTACTTTCTCAGCAGTCTTCTGCATTATTAAATAAGCTGTGTGGTTTCTTCTTTGTTCTTGTGATGCAAACAAGACTCAGCTCAGTGTCAATGGCCTTTTGTTTACGGGTAAACCAAGCATGAGTTCCTGTGTCTGCAATGTTTTGCCATAAGTAGAATGAGCAGCATACAAAAATACACTAAAGTTAATTTCCATTTAACCAAATTCAGTGTTTGCTATTTTAAGTTGAAAGACAGTAAAGACACGGTTTCCAGTTTTTCCTATTGTGTGTCATTAGCACTGACTGTTGTTCAGTTAAAATGGAGAGGAGAGAATAGTATACTGGGTCAAAAAAGTAACAAAGCAACTAAAATGTAAATAAAAACAAACAATCAAACGGTGACGGATTGCTCCAAAACAAGAAGATCCAAGTGCAGCATTTAATAAGGAGTCAAACAAACATTGTAATCAAAATCAGGGCAAAACAAAGTAACAGAAACATGTAACAAAACAAAAAAACCAGCAACCAAAGACAAAGAAAACCAGGCTAATATGTGGATGAGTTAAGGTAATTGAGACACAGCTGAATGTAATGAGACTTGATAGTTTAAAGCAAAGGGTGATAGGAACTGAAGTCCAGACTAAAGTGGGCTCTGGAGTGAACTCTGAGGACTCCTGTACTGAAGTAGGTTCATAAGTGGACTCTGGGGATTCCCGGACTGGAACGAGCTCTGGAGTAGACTCTGAAGGCTTCTGGACTGGGCAGAGCTCTGGATTGGACTCTGAGGACTCCTGCACTGGAGCAGATTCTGGAGTGGACTCTGCATGCTCCCATGCACACAGAACAGTCTTTGCCAAAGGCAAAGGCGACCTTCTGGGCTATGGCAGCAGCAGTGAATTTGGGCAGCTTTGTGGTGACTTCAGAGACCACCGGAGTCAGGTCCTCCAGGACCACCGCACTCAAGATCATTGGAGTCGGGTGCGTAATTGGCTCAGACTCATAGACTGGAGCAGGTTCTAGCGCAGATTCAAGGACTGGTGTGGGCTACGGGAGAACTTTAGTAGACCTTGCTGTCCTGCTTCTCGACCTTCACTTGTGAGACTGAGACAGTAACAGTGAAGATTCGCTATCCACTGGAGCTGGCTCAGGGATTTCTGGGAGCACTGCAATAGACCGACATGACATTACTAAGTTGCGGTAACAGAGATAATTAATGAAACTCCAGAAGTCAATAGTCTTAAGCTCCTCCATCTCCCAAATTATAAGTCTTGCTGAGCACAGGCTCACTCAGTTCCAGCCCTACCACCAAAGTCCAGAAGGTCTGAGCAAAACCTCTGACCAACATCCAGAGCCCAGCCTCCTGCTCCTTCTTCAAAGCAGGACTAACAATACGAATGCATCGTCCACAATCTATAGCACAGACTTACTACTGAATCTCTTAATGGCTCGTTTATTCTGTCACAGTATCCTCCAAAACAAGAAGATCCTAGTGCAGAATTTATTGAAGAGTCCAAAAAAAAAACTGAAATGTAATCCAAATCAGGGCAAACAACAGAAACACGTAAAAGAAAACAATAAACCAGCAACCAAAGACAAAGAAAACTGGGCTAATATGTGAATGAGTTACCAAGGTAATTGAGACAGCTAATTTTAATGAGACTTGATAGTTTAAAGCAAAGGGTGATGGGAACTGAGGATGCTTTCACACCTGCCTCATTTAGTTCGGCTGTATCGTACCGGAGTTCATTTCCCCCTTTGGTGCGGTTCGTTTCGGCAGATGAGAAAGCAGCAATCACACTCGGGTGCGCACCAAAAGCAGACCAAACAAGCGTACCAAGACCTGCTTGAAGAGGTGGTCTCGGTACGCTTTCAAACGAACTCTGGAGCTGTTCGTTTGTGGTGAGAATGTGATCCGACCTCAAACAGAACCCAACTGCAAAAAGTACTGATCATTTTTGGACTAAACCAGCTGCCGTAGTCAGCTGCGTTGTGCATTATGGGATGAGGAAGTGTTTGTTGACAGTTTGCACTTTAGCATGGCAGCTCGTGGACAAACTTGGAGTAGTGAGGAGGTGCGGAGCCTCATAGAAATTTGGTCAGATGACCATGAGCATGTCAGATTTAAGAAGAATTAATGCACGCCTCTGCTTGAAGTTACGAGTGATTCCCACTCACCGTTTGCAGTGCATTAGAACGTTGTTTTCAAGCCGCATCCGCGCTTCATTATAGAAATTTATTTTTTGCAAATTGTGGTGTATACAAACAATGTAATAGATTATGGCCAGGTACAAAACCAGCCCACGCAGTCGTCTCTCCATAATTGTGTTGCCTCTGTGTTGGCTTTTCCTCTTATGTTGGAATTTTCCCGCACGTAAATTCTGACCAATCGAAAAGCAGTTTAGGAAATACGTCATGGCCAATGAGTGATGTAGATGTTGTCATGTGACTGCATTTTGGTTTGTTTCAACTGGTATGGACCAAAGCAATCAGTGTGGTGTGAAAAGGAACCAAAAAAGCTGAAAAATGCTACAATGTATAATTGTTTGCCCTTGGTTCGGACCAAATGAATCGAACTAGAGATGTGAAAGCACCCTGAAGTCCAGAGAAACACACAACTAAAAAGCATGCCCTCTGGTGGCTATACATGGGCACACCAACTAGACACTGTGACACAAACAATCTTTACTTTATATAAACACTTGGGTCCGTTTTTTATTTGAAGGGGAAAAAAATATTTTATTTAGTAGTAAGGGCATATTAAATTGATCAAAAGTGACAGGTATCATTTATGTTGTTCTTTTAAACTTGAATCCTGAAAAAAATGTATCTGGGTTTACAAAAAACAAATTAAGAAGTACAACAGTTTTCAACATATAATAAGAAATAATAATAATAATTATATATGTATATATATAGTGAGTAAAAGAGAATTCTTTCAAAAACATTTACAAATCTTAGACCCCAGCTTTTGAACAGGAAGGTATAATTTATAAGTTTACATTTATAAATATTTATAAATATACAATTATTTTTGATAGAATTGCATTACTAGCATTACAATATAACTCTATTTTTTGATTCACCTCCTAGACTTTTGCCTGTATGAAAGATAAAGATACCATCATAATAACAATAATGCTGTTTCTCTGTTAATAACTGCCTTGAAAGACACCTCAAAATAATTCAGTAAACTCATCTTGATAGAAAATGACTCACTGTAAGAGGGCAAACACCATTACTGCCAAATGCAGTGCTGCTGATGAAAACATTTCCTATTCACATTGTGTTGTTCTTTCTCTTCTCCTCTCCATACATTCACATATATTCACATATTTACTAACATGCACACACAAACAGATGTAGGCACATTCATGTGCACAAACACACATCAGTGCGACTCACATCAGTGTACTTTGATGTTTGGTAAGTAAGAGGGAGGCCCCTAGTGGTGAAGTTTAGACAACCTGACCTTTTAGCACCGCTGAGAGCATAGTTGCCAAGTCCGTGTTTTATACGTGACTTTGGGCTTCTTCTTCTTCTTCTTTTTTTTGTAAAGTACACGTTTTTTTTTGGCTTATTTTTAAAAAATTGCTTGCTTTGGAAAACCTGACAAGCAACTTCGTTTCTTTTCATTCAAGCAATCAATCCAATCCAATCAATGGATTCATTTTCAATCCAAGCAATGATAGTAGTGCATGTGACTTTTTTCCTTTATAAGGTAAATGTTTTTCTAATGTATAAATTATCACTGTAATACAAAAACAAGTAGGCCTACAGTTTTTAGTAGGCCTATAATACTAAGAGTATATTTGGTTTGAATAGACAATATATTAGTAGGCTATAAATATGTGGCTATGTTACAGCTCCCATTTGAAGCTCTTGTATTTTTGAAGCTCTTACTCCACCGAGAACTGTTTTGAATTCACAAAAGATAATGATTTTATTACAATCAAAATAAACTGAACTTAAATCTTTATGAAAAATTAAGAGGTTTCTAAACATTACTTGCTATATTATCAAAACATGCCTTGATTAATCAGTAGTAGAAGCAATGGGACTTTGAAACTAAACAAAAATCTTTAGACTAAACAAATCCAGACTCAGCTCAACTGTGATTCAGTGGAGGAACACAGGCTTTATTCTCAACCAATGTGGGACTTGGTGTTTCCATGGTAACTTATCCTCTGTGACATTTCTCTGGCTAAGGGAGTGCGTTCAGGAGCAAAAGACCTTTATTACCTGTTGCTTCACTTTTACAAAGCAACAATGCACAAGTTTGTATGTCTTTAGAGTGCCTTCTTGTGGTTTCTGAGTGAATCATTACTCAACCGATTCCTTAAAAGATAATTTAAAGGTACAATATGTAATTTTTTGCCACTAGGCATAGTTTGATGACGCCATGACAGTGTGGAATCATGGGAGTTGTCGTCTTAATCCTCACAGCCGATACAATCTGACGTAGGGTTGCCACCTTCAATACAGAAAAATAAGGGACGCCTGGGGGGACACCCCTCGGGGCCACGATGACCACAGGTCCGATGACGTGCCAGTGATGGTAAATCACAACTTAAATCATGTTTTCATAAAAAATACCACACGGTTAAACACAACCTCAGCTATACTTATAGCTGAGGTTGTGTTTAACCGTGTTGTACATCCGCGTTAACTCCGCTGCTGTAACCTAGAGAGGAGTAGGATGAGAAATTGCTAATGAACAATGTGGAACCAAAACAGTGAAACCACATAATAAATAACCGATCTACAAACATTTCTAAATTCATGTAAAACACAATTTTTTTAAATTATTATTGGTAAGTTAATCTATTTTATATAGTCTATTGTTCATTCTACAGTAGCCTATTGAAGAATGCAATAATTTAAATTAGTTAAGTTGTTTATTTGCTTTACATAGGCACTATATTTTTATTATTAACTAAATCCCTCTTATTAAAATAATGCTTTGTCTGACTGTACACCTTAACCGTAATAAACAAATCGGTAACACTTTAAAATAAGGTTCATTAGTTGACTACATTAATTAACATTAACTAATAATGAACTGCACTTATACAACAATTGTTCATGTTTGTTCATGTTAATTTCCACATTTAATAATACTTTATTAAAATCTTGTTAATATTAGTTAATGAACCGTGAACTAACATGAACAAACAATGAACAGCTTTATTTATATTAACTAACATTAACAAAGATTAATAAATACTGTAACAAATGTATTACTTACTCATTGTTAGTTCATGTGTTACCAACAAATCATACCATAACATGATTCATTAACATTTTTAACATTATTTCTTAACAAATAGGCAACCTATGAAATCTTATGTAATCAATCAGGAAAAAAACTGCTGTCTCATATTTGACAAGCCACCGTGCGCAACAGAGAACACTCGCCGACAAATTGACCCGCCCTCCTCTGAATCTGATTGGCCGTGAACCTGAAACAAACCAATCAATCCAAAACAAACCAATCAATCCAACGATGGCAGCAAGTCTTACCCAATCAGGTGCAGAATAGGATGATTCTTCACAGAATGCCGGGATGATTTGTATGGGATGCTGCATTGAAGACAACTCTGAAAATATGGGACAAACCCCATCCCGTATTAATTCAAAACAGGACGCGCAATTTTATTTTTAAATACGGGACGATTCCGTATTTTAAGGAATGGGTGGCAACCCTAATCTGACAGGACTTGGGTAGAAATCATGTTCATGGATCAGCTAATGATTTATTAACGTAGTAGAATGAAGCAGGGTGAGGCTGAAAGCCGTCGAAGCGAAACGAGGCTCGAAAGCAGCGGAGCTTTTCTTATGCTACAGTTGACCGCTTCCGTTCCTTCTGGTCGTGCGTATGTGAGGGGAACAGCAAGCAGAGCTGTTTTATCATACTAGATAGTACATTTGAAAGTTCTATTATAATGCTACTCTGTGCGGTCATCACCGTTCTATTATAACGCACAACATATTATAGCATCTTTGGTGTTTTTGGTCACCCCCTAAAAATATGATTAAAAACCATGCTGCGTGTTGTAAATAACAATGCTTTATACTTCAAATAATTGTGTAAGTAGTAAAGCAAAGCAAACGTACAAAAACGTACTCCTTGTTCCCTTGCCTCACAGTGCTTTGGTCCAAATGCTTTATTCTTTTACATCACCTAAACACACACGATACAAATCCAGTGAAAGACAACGAAGTCAATGGTTGTGGAAAAAGTTTGACTCGTTCACAAACAAGATCAGTCTCGATTAGTAATGCTCCGACTGTCGTTCAGACTGAAAACTGACTCGTTTAGTGAAATGGGCGTGTTTGTTCAATGGGTTCAACCAATAAGAGTGCATCCTCACAAGCCGGGGTCGAATTCTGTTGGTCCGGGCGTCAGTCTTTGAAGGCACGCGCTTCAAAGGGGAGAGACTTCAGCGAATGAAACATGCGAGTCAGTGCATGAAAGAGAACGAGAACGAGAACGAGAACGATTCGTTCTTTTAAAAGATTCGTTCTGAAACACTGTGCTCCACTGTGATTCACTTTGAGACATTTAGCTACATGTTTTGGATACAATCTTGGATAACGTTTTTGCGTGAAAAAAACTTAAACTGGCGTTAACAGCAGACCACGGAACCTCAACAGTGGAAACTTTTTAGTCACGAAAATCTTGTTTTTTGGGGGGTTTCTTGCTCTTTCCCAGTCAGTGTAGTTTGGTTCGCGGTCCCGTGTAATCTTTGTGTTAACAGAACCTCCGTTTTAATCTGTTTTAAGGCATCTGTTTTCATCCGCTGGAATCATCTCGTGCGGAACTGCCAACGCCTCATCTCTGGCATCGTTATTCTTCAGGCTGCAGGAAAATTACCACATCGTTCGGTGTTAAAGGTTCTTATTAATTGTTTTATAAACATTTCGCAAAATGGGTTGCACGTTAAGTTCTGAAGATAAAGCAGCGATGGAGAGGAGTAAGATGATTGATCGAAACCTGCGAGAGGACGGAGAAAAAGCATCTAGAGAAGTCAAACTACTGCTGCTCGGTATGATACAGCAGACTTTCTTAATATCAGTGTTTAAAAATGCAAATGCATGCTATTTTGCGTATAAAATGTGTACCTATTTTTTTGTTCTGTCATTTTTTTTTTCTTTCCCGAAGCTCGATTGTGTTCCGTAATTCTAATTAACACAAAGTAGACCAAAAGTGAACTTGTCACTGCAGATTGTCATGTTAAAATGTAAGGCAGCAATTGCATTTACACATTCAGCTTTAATAAGGTGCAATGCATTGCAGAGTGTAAAACAAAGAGAGACATCTCAAATATTATTCAAACCTGTTCTCATGCATGTCGACTAGCCTAAATTGGAGTGGATTCCGTATGTGTTGTGTTTGTACTAGTCTTGGCTCAGTGTGCTGTCAAAACATGTTTCCCAGTGGTAATCCTCCCCCATGCAGTGTCCCAAAACATCCAGTGAGCATCACATTTGAAAGCATATTTAACCTACAGCATTTGGTTGCTCTGTGTGACATGAGAAGCAAACCCACACACTAACACAGGAAAACAGTGGAAAGTAATGGTGTGATTATGGCAGTAATCCAGCTATCAAAGCGTGAGGGAATGCAGAAGATAATGGATGATTTGGACCATTAGAGTGACAAAATACTGGTGTTTTGTCAGTAGCATACCAGTTTTTTGAGACAGAAGCCCCATAGATAGCAGAAGCAGGCAGTCAACTAGAATATACACCTATAGACAAAGCTATAGAAAGGTCTCAGATATTGAACCATTTAGTTGTCTTAATCACTTTTGTTTGTATTATTTATGGGTTTCTTTGGATATAAAGTGCTGAATGATTTAACATAAATAGATATTCTCATAAAGTAGCAAGTGCCTGACAGAGTAAATCACTGTGGTTTGTTAAGGAGTGGTCAAATATGGAATGATATCTGTGATTTCTGTGTGGGATTGTATTCCTTTGGACTGTGACATTCTTCTACATCCAGATTCTCTGTCAAAACAGGTTACATTGCAGTAGATTACACAATCAGAAGTTATGATCAGTAACTTTTTCTGTTGTTGGTGGTGATGTCATATTCTTAAGGTTTTCATTTTAAAGCCTCAGACAGATTAGACATGGCATATCCAAGAAAGTATTCCTTTCAGTGGATAAACAACATTTGTTTTCGTAAAAATCCTCCTTTTTTGTCTCTTTTCTTCTCAAGTTATGTAACCCCTCTCCTTTTGGCATTTAAATCATACACTGGGGCATGTTGTGGGGGGTGGGGTGGGGGGTCTGGCTTTTTACTCTGAATGCGGAAACCCACATGCTGGAAGTGGGTCGAGCATTTCAATGAGCCGAATATTACATGCTCCATTAAACACAGAATGCAGTTCATAAATAAAAGCCGCTCTGAAAGAACTGTCCAAGGACAGAAAGTTCTGAGATTGCAGCTGGACAAAGACCAACTCCTGTGGCCTGAGTGATCAGTGAACTAGCGAGTCATCCTGAATTACCAATTATTTTTATACAATCTTGCTGTTCTAATACTGCTGGTGGATTAGACAGCACGGCTGGCTACATCCCTGTAGACAAAGCTGACTGGATGAGTTGTAATTACGGTAGCATTGCACAATGAGCTCTGAGCTTAATCACATTGTGGGAACTCTCTTGTGGCTTTTTTTGTGTTCTCTGTGACTCTCCTGACATCAGCAGATTCAGGGGCATTAGGCTATGATGACTCTATTATTACTTCTGACTGAACTGCAGTTCAAGTGGGGTGTTTAAAGGGGTACTCCACCCAAAAATTTGTAAATTCTGTCATAATTTACTCACCCTTATGTTTTTCCAAACCTGTATGACTTCTGTCTTAGGAAGAACAAACAAGAAGATATTTTGAAGAAAACTGGGAACCAAACTACATTGGAGCCTGTTGACTTTCATTTTAATGATGGAAAAATAAACCCATAGAGACATATGTTTCAAAGAGAAAAGAATGTCCAGTTGTTCATCTTTTTCCATTTCACAGCTGTTATATATCAGTGTTATCATTATTAACTAGAAATTTTCCTTGTATCATCAGTTCATAGTGACCACTTATGGCCAAGGACAAAAAAAAAGCAAAGTACTTGGTACAACTTACTGAAGTCATTGAAGCTTATTATTGTCCATTTGACATCAGTAATGAAGAAAAAAGAAAAGTAACAGAAATTACAGAATTTTTTTTTACCATTTCATTTTGCTTTCCTAAAGACTACTCAGAAATCATGAAATCAAGTACTTTTTTATTTATTTAATTTAGGAAACATGTTAAATTGAAAATAGCACATCTAATATTTTTCTCACAAATTAGTCCTTCAGGGAACTTCATATTCTCAAGTTGGGAATTTTATAATTAAGACGTCTGGTTCATTCATGTCACTTTGGTTGGAACATGATGAGTAAAAATGCTCATCAGATGTGTTTTTGCTTTTTTTTAATGTTCTAATTAAATTTAAATTAATTCAGTATATATATATATATATATATATATATTATATCATAATTTGCAATAATCTCAGTGTGTACATGTAACATGTAATACGTTTTATTTCAAATGAAAAAATCCTTAAACAACAAATTTAGCATCAATGCAGATGCTGCATTCATTGTGTTCCTGACATAGACAAGCCCCCAACTCTGAAACTCTTATCTTAAAGAAAGCTTCTCACTTGTAATGATAATGAAAAGATCATATTTATGAGTTGAACCCACATCAATGCCACAATCTGTTTAAAGAAATAATTTTGTCTTCCACAGAAAAAAATAAAGGTGAGTAAATTATGTCTTTTTTTATTTAACTGTCAGTTTCTGAAAGAAACATTTTGCTTGTCAACTTTGGGATGACTTCTCAATGTAAAATTAGTTTCCTTTTGATAACATCATTACCCCACAAGAGGATATTGCTCAGTTGGGGGTTTGTCCTCAAGGGTCAGCTCACTGCTCAATGTAAACCTGCATTATTGGAAATCAAAAATAAATAGCTAAAGAAAAAATATATAAATCATACAGCATGGCTCTGCTCAGCTGGGGTTTATAATAGCGGCCATCTTAACCACACTGCACATGCCACTGCAGCTAACTGAATAATTACAGAAGGAGTAAGTCATTCACACACCCATTCAAACATTCACAGATGTGTATGTGGAGATTCTGTGGCTGTGCTGCACAGAACCAGTGCAAGACCTGATGCTCAGTCAGATGGCATCCAGACCATGTATGGCTCTCACTAAAGTGGCTGTAAATGCAGACCTGTGGTTATTGGGAAAAAGTGTGGAAGTTATGATCAAGGATCCAATTTGTGTGGAGTGAATGAATACTTCGACTGATGCTAAATCAGTGCTCTCACAATTATAACCTTGATATATACGGTTGGTTGGATCGTTCGTTCAAATTTCTTGTTTATTTTACTTTGTAACACATGTAATAGTTTTTAACAGTACTACCATAATAAATGATTCACTTTTTATATATTTGATCTGAGGAAGCAAAATCTTTGATCCTATTGTCGGAGGCGTCATGCCCATTCAAACCCAGGGGGCATGTGCCCCTTCAGATTTTTGAGCCAAGTGGATTTTAAATGCAGTTTCCAAAAGACAAAAAATAGCCCAATAATATTTTTTTTTATATATATTTGATTCAGTGTGGCACATCATCAACCGCTAAATTCACACAATTCTGTTGAACTTATGAATGCAATGGCCAATCAGAGGTGATCAGATGAGTCATTGCTGAAACGCTGGTGATTTGTTCAGTGCTCTCTGCTCTCTGGCGAATTCTTTCATCATAAACAACAAAGTGCAGATGAATGTAAGTAAGATATTAATTTCACAGTGTAAACCGCTTCAGTGATTGTAGTGGGAGTTTTTGAGAGTGCTTGAACTCTGGCTAGACTAAAGTCTAGGCTAAAAAAAGACTAAAAATTAGGGTTGGGTATCGTTTGAATTTGAACAATTCTGATTTCGATTCCTTGTTTCAATTCCGGTTCCTAACGATTCTTTAGTTTAGGATATTTTAAATGAACTAGCTAACCAACGGTCCTTCTGAAGGAAATAGTCTGACCTTCTCCATCAATTTTAATTCTATGAACCTTTTACTTTTTATGAGCTTTACTATGAATTTCTCACAGGGCTATTTTCAACTACAATATAAATATCAAATCTATGAACTTTAATAAATATAATAAATTATGAATAAATTTTCACAGGGGCTGTCCTCAATAGAGCTTTTTTTTTTTAAAAACCTCATGAAAACACATTTTCACATGAGTGTATGATGCTGCAGGTACTTGAACATGTTACCGTGCTCCCACTGATGGGCTAACCTGGTGCAGAATAGCAAATAAACAATAAGAAAAAACTTGTAAAACCAACTCCAGATTAGCAGCAGGTACAGTATAAAATCAGAAACAGTTCTAAAAATATGTGCGCTAATTTGTTAGCTGCCTAAATGTTGGCGCAAGACATATTATTAATTGTATATGTATTGTTTTACTTACCGGATTCAGACTGCAGTGCAGTCACTGCGGTGCCAGGCTGGGGGTCGGAGCCAGAGGAAGAGGCAGCGGAGGACGGTCGGAGCAGCGTGTCAAAGATGGGGCACACATTTATTTCTACTCCATGAATTTGGAGATGCTTTATCATGTTCGACGTGCACCCTCCTTTGCTTGAAACAATCTTGCCGCAAATGTTGCATTTTGCTGAGATTTCGTTCTGTTTAGAATAGGGTTGGGCGATACATCGCATGCGATTGTCACACGCATTTCGTCAGTTAAGCCGGTTCCCTGATTAGCGGTAAATCACCATCACCTGCTTGCAAATGGAGCGGCATTTAATAGACAGAGCCATAGATCACTGACAAGCTACACAGTATCACGTTCATTATCG
Source organism: Carassius carassius (assembly GCF_963082965.1). Classification (NCBI taxonomy): domain Eukaryota; kingdom Metazoa; phylum Chordata; class Actinopteri; order Cypriniformes; family Cyprinidae; genus Carassius; species Carassius carassius. The sequence goes on along the minus strand of NC_081788.1, from coordinate 17,748,353 downwards.
CAGGTGAATCGCGATATTGCGTAGCTTTTCAGTGATCTATGGCTCTGTCTATTACTTGCCGCTCTATTTGAAACCAAGTGATGCCGATTTACCGCTAATCAGGGAACCGGATTTACTGACGAAATGCGCGTGACAATCCCATGCGATATATCACCCATCCCTAGTTAAGAAAAGTGAAGCCACATTTTGGACCACCGCCACACGCTATCCATGTTTGACTCATTCGGTTATGCCAACACTTCTGGTGGACGCTTCTTCGTTGGTGTTCAGTGGTTTCTTCTTCCGGACTGTGAATCGAACTAGGAATCGAAATGTAAACCTTTGAACGATTCCGGGAAAATCGCAAAGCTAGTGCCGGTTCCAATCGATACTTGATACTCGATACCCAAGCCTAGTGAAAATGTTCTTTGATGTAGGTTAAATGTAGGCTACCTTGCTCTTTTTCTGTACAATGAAAGTGTTATAATTAGTAACTTGCTATGTTTTTATTTAATTCACATTAAATACAAAGTCAGTCGCATTAAAAACATGTTATGGCGTGAGACCAAAAAAACTGGTTTTATGCATAGTTAATAGATTACACTAACATTAGGCTACTTTTCACATCGCCCACTATATGAACTATAAAGGTACAAAATGCATTTACTTACACATACATGAGAATCAAGATATTTCATGATATAATTAACACGTTTGGGAATATATTTTAGATAAAAAGGAAAAATTAAATAAAACATAAGCCTAAAAGCATAACCCAGTTATACAGCGCTATCGTAGATGCTGTGTGTCACATAACAAACATGACGAGCCCCCCCCCTCCACCTGTTCACTTTTGCCCCAAAAATAAGCGCATGATGTCCCTGCCTATTGTTGTCAGATTTTTATTGCTGATTTTACTTATGGTATGTTAACAGGAGTAGTAAAGCCTTGTGCACACAGAGACGACTATCACGTGCGCTTATCGTTTACATATTTCGAAGCGTCTTTTGTGTTCATACTCAAGCGATTTTCGCTGGCGATGAGCAAAGTCAATGTGCAAATTCACTCCCTGACATTAGATGGAGCTTAATGAAAAACAGAAATACCACATTGAATCCTATTTGATCTGCAATTCCTCTCCATAACATTACTGTAACTTCAGCAGCTTCAGGGATGTGAACAAAAGCGGCAATCTCATTGGTCAGCCAGATTTTAACACGAAGCGTCAAACCAAAAAAAATTTACCCGAGGCATTTTTTTTTTTAATTATGCTTTTATGTCTCACGTTTTGCACGTTGGTGTGCACACTCACTTTGGTGCCCTTTGTTTAGTCATGAGGCATTAAACGATTTGTGATATTCGTGCAAGATATTCGTCCCGGTGTGAACGAACCTAAACAATGTCTATAATTCATGATTCATCAATTTTTACACATGAGTCTCTTCAGTTAATAATTTTATCCAGTCATGGAAGTCTTAAAGAAATATGTTCACCCAAAACTGAAAACGTTGTCATAATTAAGCCTACTTACCCACAAGTTGTTTCAAACCTGTGAAAATGTATTTTTTCTGTATAACACAAAATAAGATATTTTGAAGTATGTGGGTAACCAAACAGTGTCTGATCCCCATTGACTTCTATAGTATTTTTTCCAGTACTGTGGAAGTCAATAGGGAAGCAACTATAGGGTTACCCACGTTCTTCAAAATATATATTTTTGTGTTCAATAGAGGAAAGAAACTCATGCAAAAATGTATCCGATTCAGTGTTTTTGGGTGAACTACTCCTTTAAAAAAATGACTAACCCAGATTTGGCTTGCTTAAATATACACTGATGAAAATGTCAATAGGTTTGTGTGTTCTCAATATGAGGTTTCATAAAACCTATGATTTGCTCAACCATTGATAACTCATTGAACTTTTACTTGCGCCAAGGCCTCATCAGACTTTGCAGGACGTTTTGGCCTTCTCACTCTCAGCTGCAGCATGCCTGCGGTTCAAGACTCAGAGGAAATTTTCCACATGATTCTCCTGCCCCCAAGAACCGCAGTTATTTTTTCACCATGCCATAAATATGGGCTAATATGTCAGCAAGCCACACCTCAGAAGCAGCCATTATTGATCTAACCCTTAATGCATCCTACAGTAGATTTGCTGCATGTAACCGGTGGCACAAATTATCCTGAAGATACCTGTTACTGGTCTGGGCAGAATTTTCACCAGAATCGCAAGTCAAAGGATATTTTAAGTTCAAGCCTTATGCATTTCAATAAAATAAAAATGTAGGTAATGTAAAAGTAATTTGTATGTTACAGACTGTCACAGTGTGGTGCTGGATTGAATGCACAAAGAAAAAGATAAACAGTCTTTATTAATCCACATAGGGGTAATCCATAACAAGCAGGTAGCAAACATGCGTATACACTGACGAGACCAGACAACTAAATACTGAACAGAATGCAACTTATATGGGGAACATAAATGAGGATAATTGACCAGAAACACCTGAATATAATGACACAATCAAGGGGAGACAGCAACTAGGTCAAAGAACAAGAGGGATGAAATGAAAACAAACACAAATGTCCATTAAGTGTTACAGTTACTCCATATCCAAAATGTGCTAAAAATGGCCTGCAATACCTGATAAATAGCATATTATTGTCAACTATGTTAATGTTACTTTCACTTGTCACCTGAGAAGTAAAGCATTGGATTACATACAGGCCATGTGTCCAGACTCATGTTTGTACAAACATCTCTTTTTGGTGTGATAGTAAATACGCCATTTAAGTGAGTCATTTGACTTGGTTATAAAAAGCTCACCTATCATAGCTCCTGCTGTCCTCACAAACACTTCGACTGGGGGAACTAACATCAGACAAACCTTTCATCTTCAGGGCATTTAATCTCACTGTATGGCAAGCACAACCCGAAATAGAGAGCTTGTTCTGCAGCTCATGCTGGGCTTGTGATGTGGGAGGCAGAGGTTGAAAGCTTCTATTCATCTAATGCAGACCTTCTGAGCGTGTGATGTTTTGGGTCAGGCGAATAAACTTTTATTTATCGATTTGCAATGTCAACCTCATCAACAACGTTCTGTGTTGTTTGTCTTCTTTTAGGTGCTGGGGAGTCAGGGAAGAGTACAATAGTTAAGCAAATGAAGTGAGTCCTTTGATTTTTGATCAAAAGCTATTTAAAGTTTCTTAATGCTTATATGTAAGAATGAGACTGGTTGTCACTGTCACTGTTTCCTCTTGTTTTTGTATATATATATATATATATATATATATATATATATATATATGTAATTAAATATTTTATACTAATATGTGTATAGAAATGAATGATTACCGGTATATGGCCATTCAAGAAATCTAAATTTTTCCCACGTTTATTCATCTTGAACTGAATTTTTGGGTTTGTGCAGGACTACCATCAGAATGAAAAAAAGTCTGCCCGTGCACAGCTTAGAGGGAATGTTGCTAGCAGTTTTTATTAGATCTTGTTGATGTAAATTGTTTTGTTTGATGTGCAGTAGATGTCATTATCTGATTTGTTTTACTTAAGGATCATTCATGAAGATGGCTACTCAGATGAGGAGTGTAAGCAGTATAAACTTGTGGTTTACAGCAACACTATTCAGTCCATCATCGCCATTATCCGGGCCATGGGCCACTTAAAGATCGAATTTGGGGATCCTGCAAGAGCGGTAAGATAAATGAATTAAAAACACACACAGAATTGCCCATAAACAATCATGTATTACTTCTCTCGTCTAGACTGGACATCTAGTGCTGGAATTTGAGTAAAGTGATGCCTGTAAAATTCACCCTCTGGTCAACCCAAACAGAGTTTAGTACATGGAAAACTTTCTCTTTTTTCAGCCTTCTCAGGATAAAAGTATTTTGGATCATTTTTAAAATCATGACTCTATGTACTACCTTAATTGGTCACTAATTCTAAATACACTAAGAATCCAGTGATGTTTTACCACAGGGTTATTCACCAAATGAACAAGGCAGAATGATATTTAAATGTATTTATATTCAGGAATATACATAGAAATAAATAGCATTATCTTCCCACATATGTTTTAACTAAAACAGTTTATGATAAAATGCCTTTTTTTCAGTTCAGAAAGAAATTATATTATACCTAAATTGAATACAACAAAATAATATACATAAAATAAGCAATAAATCGACAATGTATTTCTAATTGCTATCACACAAAATAAACATCTAATACAGCTAGCATAGCTTTATTCATGAACTTATGAGGTATATTTTAATGAAGCAGTCAGAAAGACTCAAATTCATGAGAGATTAGTCTGACGATAGCAAGATTAAATCAATCAAATTGACAGCTTGTCTTGTGTCATTGGGGCAGTTATGTAGACCAGTTTTCAGATTGTCTTCTAATGTTGTTCTGTTTAACATCAGGAAGATGCTCGGCAGCTCTTTGTGCTCGCTGCCACTGCAGAGGAAGGAGTCATGACCCCTGAGCTCTCTGGGGTCATCCGCCGGCTGTGGAAGGACGAAGGAGTGCAGACGTGTTTCGTCAGATCACGAGAGTATCAGCTCAATGATTCAGCAGCCTAGTAAGTGCACTTGAGTACTCTATGATGGACCAAGGTTTCTCCCAGGCTTTTCTGTGCAGCATAGCAAGGTAACAACAGGTGTAGTTCATCACATTAACATGTCTGACAACCAGAAAGTGTCCAAATGATATATAAATACATATGATATGTATTTATGATATATTTATTTCAAATAAAGGCTATTGGTTTGAATATCTGTAATAATGAAGTAACATTCATAAACATTTAAGAGTCAAAAATACTTTTTCGGTACGCTGTTTAGATAAACTAGCTTAAAGTAAACAGTTAATTAAACAAAATATGCCAATGTTTATTTTGGCTTATAACTTTAGCAAATATTATTTTTACTTGCAGTACATTTGGTTTATCGAACCATAATTTGTTTCCACGGAATCTTGCTTTTGTTTGAATTGATTGATTAACAAGTAATTCGTTTTTGGGTTCCTGAATGGGAAAGATTCAGGTTGAGGCACAGTTGCACAGCTACTTGAGATCCATCTTGCTTGTGAAAACTTGTTTAGCATTTTTTTACCTGGTAGATTCCAGCTCATTGACTGGGGGGGAATTTGTGGCTTTCTATTGCATTGCACAACATTTTTTCCTCAGATTTTTCCATGTTGCAGTCATTCTTTCACTCTGTTTTCAGCTTTGGTAGCCACTAAGAATATTTCCAGTAATAATCAAGAGTAAAGTTCTTTCCTCTCAGTGAGCTCATGCTTTCATGTAGTGAAGCTATAGTGCCAATTCTTCTAGTGAGAGTGAAGCTTTGTGCTCCTGTGTTATTGCAAAATCAGATGGGTGGGTTGTTGTGATGGATACATCTTAATGTTAGCAACAGCAGTGCTTTAGTAAGATCAGACCTGCATTGCAATGATTCTTTTTGCACCCCTTCCCAACTAACCAATCAATCAATCAATCAATCAGTCAATCAATATTTATTTCAATAGCACATTTAAAAAATGACACAGGTTTACAAAGGTGCTTTGAACAGCATCACTATCCATTTCATTGCATCCAAGAAAAATTATATGCAAAAGAGTAAAGATCCATCTTCAAATTTCAGATTTAAAACACTCAACAGAGTGGCAAGATCCAATATGGAGATTTTTTTGGTGTCCTGAATGGGAAACATTTACCACCATAATCATTTGTAAATCTTTTAATAATAGCAGAAAAATTATACTATGGTTCAAACGTTTAGTGTCAGTAAGTGATGGATTATTTAGAGTAAGACATTTATAATATTTCAAAAAAATATATATATTTCAAAAAATGCTTTCCTTTTGAACTTTCTGTTCAAGGAATCCTGAAAAATGTATCCTGGTTTCCACAAACATATTAAGTAGTACAGCTGTGAGTAATGGCTGCTGAAAATTCAGCCTTGCGGAAATGGGAATAAACATTTTAAAAGATATTAAAACAGAAAACCGTTATTTGAAATTGTAACTCTTTTACTGTATTTATGATCAAATAAATGCAGTCTTGGTCTTACCAACCCCAGACTTTTGAATGGTAGTCTATGTTTTTATGTCTCATACTACATAGCAGCTGATATTCATATGCATGTACATCTCAAAACAGGTGCAGGCTTTTAAATGTGTTCCGGCTACTGAGACTGTTTACGTAATAGACCCTGCATAAAATAAAGAAAATAAACTGGTTTTGATTTGGTGATTTTAATGATTTTCTAAATACCCTTTAAATAGTCTTGAAATTTTCAGTGTTGTTTTTTAAAGGGTTTTACTCAAAATGCTCACATTGGTTTGTCTCTTGTCCAGCTATCTGAATGATCTTGATAGGATATCCCAGCCCACCTATATGCCCACTCAACAAGATGTGCTGAGGACTCGAGTCAAGACCACTGGCATTGTAGAAACACATTTCACCTTCAAAGAGCTCTACTTCAAGTAAGTGCCTTTCTCTCTCTCTTTTCGTTCTCCCTCATGTCCTGATCACTGTATATTTCTTGTGTATAAACAGGATGTTTGATGTTGGTGGCCAACGTTCAGAGCGGAAGAAATGGATTCATTGTTTTGAAGGTGTCACTGCTATTATCTTCTGCGTGGCACTCAGCGACTATGACCTGGTGCTAGCTGAAGATGAAGAGATGGTAAGTTTCCTTCACCATCCTGAATTGAGCCATATAGAGATAAATAGAGATAAATCAGAATAGCACACTAGTCTGTTAACAAGATCACAGGGCCAATCAATTCATTTGATATGATGGATTAATGAAAATATAGTAAAATATTACAATCAGTAAGAAAAGCTACAGTATATTTCAGTATATTTGTATTTCTTCATAGCCACCACATGGGATGTTCCATTTGTCCTGGTTGTGTTAAAGCAATTTCCTCATAGCTCCTGGAATGGCTGCATAGTTTCCTCATGAGACCCAATTTCTTAAAATACTCTGATTATTTTTCCATGCAAGGATAATTTGAGGTTGCATATTGATTTTCAGTGGAGTCGATATTCACAGTGTTACAGAATGAATTAACCCTTGATTCCATTGCGTTTATTTTTTCCAAATGTACTTTTAGAAAATCTCAGCTCTCACTTGTCAAACCAAGCAGTGTCTAAACAAATGTGCATCATATGATGATCTCGATGTGTCCACAGAACCGTATGCATGAGAGCATGAAGCTTTTTGACAGCATCTGCAACAACAAATGGTTCACAGACACATCCATCATTCTCTTCCTCAATAAGAAGGATCTGTTCGAGGAGAAGATCAAGAGAAGTCCGCTCACGATATGCTACCCACAATACTCTGGTGAGAATAAATTAAATATTAAATTATTGTCATTATGATAGAAAGGTTATTTAGTGGTTTAAATAGCACCTTTTACACACATACATTAGTAGCTTGCATTTAAACTTTCTTTTATATGAGTTTATATGTGGATGATGTGGATGATGGTGCCACTCAGAAAATTTGGTTGTTTCTGGACAGTATTTTCAACAATACTTTTACTCCTGATAACTTGGTTCAGTCCTGGATAACATTAACTATTTGAATCATGTCTAAAATTAGATGGATCTGCAGATAATCAGTTAGTCATATTTTACTCAAGCATCAATACATTGGTAGAGCCTTTGGGGCAAAAAGCAGAATGGATGAATTATTGCTTGTTTATAAAAAGTTGTAAAACTGAAGCAGGGGCTATGTGAGGTTGAGTTTGAACAGACTGTCAGAGGAGGGGAGCTTTCGTTGTCTAAGCACTTTGGAAAACCTTTGTTTAGTGTCTGCTAGTCATCATCCTTCAGGGCCAGGTGAAAGTTGAGTCTTGCTAGTCTTTATATTTTAAAAACAGAACCTTTCAGTGGTGGAAAGAGAAGTGAAGTAATATACTTAAGTAAAAGTACCACTACATTCCAAAAAATGTAGAGTGAGTAGAGTAAAATGTACTTGTCCAAAAAACTACTTGAGTAAGAGTAAAAGAGTAGCTTACTTAAAAGTACTCATGAGTAGGGAGTAATGAGCTGTGGAATCTGCCCTCTTATTATAAACACTACATTGCAATTTAAACATTTGGAAAACATTGTACATACTGTAATTCACATAATCTTTTGTGGTTTGTCAGAAAGAATGAAGAATAACTATCATCCAGCAGTATTTATTTTGACTGCAAACTCTTTCAAATACCTCAAAATAACACTCAAAAACTATTCAAGTGATGAAAAGATGAAAAAGTTATTATCGGTACACTAATCACCATTTAAATCATAATGTTTTAAAAAAAAAAAAAGATTTAAAATCAGGTGTAAGGCCACTGAGCCAGTGCATGCTATTGTTGCAAATGAAATATTACTGTTTGGAACAGTGCAAAGAAAACAGAACCATTAGAAACTCCTATGAGAGTTCATCATCACACACCATGAGTTAAAATAGAGATTAAAAAGAGCCAATTTCTCTCCAAAATGGTGACAGTTTTAAAGAAATGAGAATCATAGACATGATAATTTATGTTACAATTTAAACATAAAAGCACATTGTTCTAGAAGGGGGCATTATCCCCTACATTTTACACAGCTACAATTACTCAAATTGTTATGCTGATAATAGAGTTGGTAAGGAAAAATTTGCATTAAATAGGGAAGTATTTCCGGGGGCACATGGGCATCTTTTTGCAGGGCAGTGGCAGTCTGGGTGAATAAGCTGCTGTATTAGCAGCATCTACAACTGAATGGATCAAAAAGTGTTGAACTTGAAAAATGTCTTTGCATGAGTACACTTGCTAAATGAAGGCGGATTGTATAAAATGGATCAAACAAAAAACTTTATTTTACTTTAACCAGCTGCAATTTCATTACATCACATGCTGACAGAGTTGCAGTAGGTTATAATAGCTCCACGGGTCATCAATAAGGTGCATACTGAATCTGGTCCTCCAATTTCAGTACATTAAGCCATGGTAAGCTGTTGTTCCACATTTCCAAGCGTACCCCTCCTACTCAGACTTGACACACACATAGGTTGCCAGATTGACAACACAAACAGGAACGACCACACTTTACGATGAATGAAATGAAATACGCTTTGTTTTCCACCAACTGGCAACCCCGGGATGCTGAAATACAATTGGGTAAATTGGCAGTGGGTGGGTTTCACAAACCAAAACAAAGACCGACATTCTGTCCCAGAACGCACATTTTCAAAAGAGAATAATTGACTGTAGCATTGTTTTTCAAAAATTTTCTTAAATTAACATTTTTCTTAAATACCTGCAAACATATTATGGTATTTTTATGCTTTAGTAGAGTAAAAATCTTACCTACAACACCTTTAACGTATTAGAGGAAGATGCCGATAACTCGACTGAACTGATGCTGGAAGAATGCACTTCCAGCAGCCATGATCATCACCATTTGGCAAAAGTTTTCTATGCAAAATTTGATTTGACTTGAGTCAAGATACCAATTACCCTCTCCCTATCTAATCACATTTATGTGTAAAAATAAAATAAAAACAAGCATGCAATGACCACAAAGGGGAAAATAGCGGAGTAAAAGTACACAATCTTTAAACTACTCAAAGTACAATTTATGATAAAAACTGATTAATTACAGTAACGTGAGTATTTGTAATTCATTACTCTACACCCCTTGTGCATTTACAGAAGTTGGTTTGTCCAGAGCATTGCAATTGAGCAATTTCATTGAAATCAGTCATGTATGAAAAGTGGCACTGTTTATTTTGCTAATGGGCTGTACCATTAGCAGAAACTTTTGCCTCACTTAATTTTTCAAAATTAGTGTTGTTGTTTTTCAATCTGGACTAAAAATCTTGAATCACTGAGATGCTTTAATATAGCGTAGTCCGCCAAAAATAACTTGAGTATTTTTATTTTGTGCCCCGAATCATCATCTTATGTCTAGTTCAGACAGAGTAAGTGAGTGCTAGAGTAAGTAGCCTAGTCTTTCTATTTTACTCTTTGTATTTTAAAATGTAATTCATTCCTGTGATGGTAAACAGAAATTTTCATCATCAGCCAATCTTCAATGTCACATGATCCTTCAGAAATCATTCTAATATGCTGATTTAATGTTGAAATCACTTGTGCTGCTTAATAATTTTGTGGAAACCATTATACATAGTTTTCAGGATTCTTTAATGAGTAGAATGTTAAAAAGAACAGCATTTATTTGAATATCATGTAGTCATTTAAATGTCTGTACTGTCAGTTTTGATCAGTGTAATGCATACTTGCTGAATAAAAGTAATAATTTCATTCAATAAATAAATTAATAATCTAAAATAAATCAATCTTACCCCAAAATTTTGCACGATAATAAAAATCACACAAATCGTAAACTTTTCTCTGTCGTATGACATTCAGGAACAAACACATACGAGGAGGCAGCGGCCTACATCCAGTGTCAGTTTGAGGATCTGAACAGAAGAAAGGACACAAAGGAGATCTACACACACTTCACTTGTGCCACGGACACCAAGAACGTACAGTTTGTGTTTGATGCGGTCACTGATGTCATCATCAAGAATAATCTCATAGAGTGTGGCCTCTATTGAAGCATCATCTGTCTGCTAAGGTAAGTGCAGTGAAAGAGAAAAGGGTTTACAGGACAGAATGTGAGGAACACTCTGGAGCTTTTTCACAGTGTGCATATTTATCTGTGAAAATGTTTTCACACTGAAATCATGATTGATTAATGTTTGCACTTTTTTTTCGAAATCTAGAATATAGAACCATATGCATCAAAAACCACAGACTACTGATCAATTATTATGTATAAAATATTATGATTATTATGACATTTTATTTTTATTTACAGTTATTTATGGAAGATTTCCGAGGTTCACTGGCTGGTTGTTCCTGGTTTTGCCTGGTGGTGAATGAACAAGAGAGACCTCCCCCCCACTGCATGCATTCTTCACGCTAAATGTGGTGCCTATGCCCATGGACATTTTTCCCCATCCTTTCTTAATAACAGTCCGTTATAGACATTATTTCTTTGCCATTTCCCTTTAGTCATTATTTTATTGCAAATACAGCTTCATTCTGTTCATTTCCTGTTTCCTCTCTAGGTATTACATAACACACCACTGTGCACAGATCATAATCCACAATAGATGTTAATATGTGCCTCTGCTAACCTCCATTGCATCAAAGATCAAACAGTACGATTCTTTTAAGTCCTTTTAATAACAATGTGTCAGTTCTTATGGGAAAGTTACCATTTTGCCATGTTTTTCATAATGATCTTTTGCTAATTTATAAAAAAATTTAGGTCTGTCTTTAAGTTTGCATATATTTGCATACACATCAGAATTTCTCCAAATTAAGCCGCTTTGATGAGTGAAACCAAGCTAGTGTGAGAACTATTGTTGTATATTGTGTTATATTATTGTCATACCTTTAGTAATCCACAGCCCAATCACACAGCGACAGGACACCATTTATTTTTTCACTAATTAGACTTGGATCCTTTTACATAATGCTTTATATAACACACTATTTTTGCATCTCTTGAGGAACAGTAAAGGTGTGAACAAATGTTTTTTTTCTGAATGATGCAGAACACTTGGGAACAAATGCCATGAAAACAGAACATGATTGAGAGATTTACATTCTTGAAGAGGATATATTTTTTTAAGACTTGTTTAATGTGATTCTGTTTAATCCTGTGGATTTCAGTATTTTTAAACAAACTGACACAATGTGATCTGGTTTGTAATACCTGTATTTAATATGAAAGGGTTGACATCAAGTTCAGTGTCCATAATATCTTTCTCCCAGAACATGCTAAACAGCCAGAGTTGCCAGCATGTGCAAAACAGACAATATCCCTATACTATGTAAAAAGTATAATATTCCAGTGCTGGAACATTCATGTTCTCAGTCTGGATTAATGCAACAATTTGTGATTTATTTTCTATATACCTGTGCTTTATTTGATTTAACTATTTCATGTATTTTAAACATGAAAGTGCAAGTGAACAACTAACATTATAGCACTGAATAACTAATATGCTAATGTGGTTTTAGTTTTACAAACACCCTTCTATTGAGTTTTTTATTTTTATTATTTTTTGTCTTTTCTGATCATGTATAACTCTCATATATACATATATAAGCAAATGACCTTTGTTTAAGGAAACATATAGCATATACATAATCAGGATCACAAGTTAATTACAACTCATGAGTTGAAAATAATATGCTTTTATTTAAAAAAATATTTTTCTTGTTTTAATGACACTGTGTATCTAATACTTCAAATGTGCAATTGCCATCTTTGGCTCTTATTCCCTTCTATTCCATTTGTTTCTCTGATTGTGCCTGTGGTTATAAATGTTGTATATATGTGTAGTCTCACGTTGGTTAGATATCTTTACTACTCATTTTAGCTATCATTAGACACCTCTTTTTTATTATTATTATTATATAATACGCTTAGCAAAAAGTGTGTTGTACTGTGGTTCATTCAAAATTAGCTCTGACAGAAAGGGCCAGTGTTAAAATCCCAATTAAAACAATGTAAGGTCAGTATTTTGTGAAAGTGCACAATTGCAGTAGAGCTAATGGCCAACCATTTGCAGTTAACATAATAGTAATTCAACACCAGCAACCAGTGGAATTGATGCAAGTCTTTATTTCATCTGCCTACATTTATATTCCAGGACATCTCCACAAATTCAGACCTCAGGCTTTAAACAAAGCAACAGGCCATTCTAGAATTTTCACTTGTTACTGTAACATAAATAAATAGATTTATGTCACCATATATATTTTATATAGAATCTTTTTTTTAAACAGATGTTTTTTCCTACTGTTATTTACAAAACATACTGCCCTACTGTGTTTGGGGCTGAAAAAGAAACATCTTTCATATATTGTGTTAGCTGGCTGAATTCAAACAATCACGTTTTGCTGATATGCAAGTTTTAACACTCTCGAGAACAGATGCTGTACATTTACGGATGTTTCTAATTGTTACCATGGGATCTGATGGGATCCCACTTTAATTTCTTTAATACAGCAACATTTAATTGCATTAAAATAACTTTTCTTTTTCAGGAAAAACATCTACCAGTCAAACCTCTATAGGTTTGACATTAAAACACATTGAGAGGAAGCTTCTCTACAAGCATCAATAACTCGTAGCATTAAAAGTCCCCTTTCTTTGGTAATCCTTCTCTCATTGACTACTAGCAGTTTGACAGGAAATGTTTTTAGAGTCCCTTTGGAGAGCAGAGGCCATTAGTCTAATCTGGATCTAGTCTCTGAGGTTCGGTCAGGTTGTTGAGCTTGTTCTTTGGCCGGGGATCTGCTGACCACACTTGACTGCTTGCTGTAGAGTTCACCTTCATGCCACTTGTGGATGTTCTTTTGTTACTGTGACAACTTCACCAGAGTACTTCCAATCATGCAGGTGGGGATGGGGCAGAAAGATCTGAAGAAAAAACAACTTTTTTTGTTCAAGTCAATTCTTAAATTCATAGAAAAAATCTATTTGAAATGATTTTATAGAACTTACTAAAGTTATAATAGCATCTACACTTGAAGCGTGGGAGTGTTATGCCATCTAAGCATGTTTACTACCGTGGACCATGTTGATGTTAGAAGTATAGACCGTAAAAACAGAAATAGAAGAAGAAACGGTGGCATCCATCAACTGAAGGCGATGGGAGTTATTTACTCTTAATTTTCCGGTTGTGTCCGGTGTAGACAGGGAGTAAGAACCTGCTTTGTGTTTTTAGGGAATCATACCTTTGAAAAATATGGTGTTTAGAACAGACCGCAGTCCTTAAGGTTTTCTTTGATGATGATGTCTGTCACAGCGTTAAACACAATCTCGACGTTCTTTGTGTCTGTGGCACAGGTCAAGTGAGCATAGATCTCTTTTACTCCCTTCTTCATGTTCAGATCTTGAAATTGAGCTTTGATATAGTTGCTGGCATCTTCATATGTGTTTGGACCTGGAAAATTTGAATTTTCAACATCATATTTGATGAGCAAATTCAATAAAGGTTGTTGTAAGTACCATCAGTTGTTTGCTTTGAGCTATGATGCCCTTAAATACTGTTTCAATCATTTATTCACCTTCATGCTGATCTAAACCTCTATGATCCTCTATCTTTTGCTGAGGTAAATGTTTGAAGAATATCCTCCCTGACAACTATTTCTTCAGTATAATGATGTGAACGAAAGAAGCTTAAAGAAATGCAAAAGCATCATAAAATATCCATACCAGCCATAAGAAGCCACTTCTCAGTCATTATTCACTTATAGTGTCCTCACTTCCAGTGAGCTGTGAACCATTGTGATTAGTTTGAGTCCAATACTTCATAGAGTTCATTTTACAGATCTGGCTCAAAAGAATGATTCATATGTGAATCAGACATTGTCTCTCATAAATGTGCAAATCAAGATTATTTATTTAAATTTCAGTCTGTACCACAGACAAAGCTATCATATGGCTTCAAAAGAGTCACAAGTCTTCTGGACCTCTTATATGAAACTTTTATGGTGCTTTTTTGTCATTCTGTATCTTAACAACTTCAGTCCTCATTCATCTTCAGTATATTTACATATTCTTTAAAAAAAATAATATATATTATGTTTTACAGAATAAAGTCATAAAGGTTTTTGAACGAAATGAGGGTGAGATCATTCATTTTTGGGTAAATTACTGTTTTAAGGTGGTGTGTTTATTTCCATAGAGACCTCACTCACCATCATATTCAGGGAAACAGATGCTCAGGTGGACTTTCTTGATCTTCTCCTGGAAGAGATCTTTCTTGTTGAGGAAAAGCACAATGGAAGTTGTGGCAAAGAACCTGTGGTTGCAGATACTGTTGAAGAGATGGAGACTCTCATGCATGCGGTTCTGGGAGAAACAAGAGAAACAAGAAGAAAATATAAGCTTATGCACTGCTAGAACGTCAAACATTGGTATTATTCAGCTTCTGAAAGCTGAATAAATAAGCTTTCCATTTTTTTTATTTGGACGATATATAACTTTTTGAATAATTGGATTCTGAGTGTGCAAAAAAAATAAAAAAAAATGAAGTCCTTAGCAATGCATATCACTAATCAAAAATGAAGTTTTGATGTATTTACGGTAGTTAATTTACTAAATATCTTCATGGAACATGATCTTTACTAAATATCCTAATAATTTTTGCCATAAAAGAATAAATTATAATTTATTATATAGTATAATATATTACATACACATACTACTTGAGACTGGTTTTATAGTCCAGGGTCACATATGACTGATCTTGCAATCTTTAGTGAATAAAGGGGGTGTGAAAACTATTCAAAATACTCTTCAACATAACGTTTCCAAAACGGGGTTTGCACAGTGACGCTGTAGAAGAATCTTTCAGTAAACAATTTTTAAAAGAACCATTTTTTCTTAGTATGAAGAACATTTAAAAAAACTAAAGTACCTTATTCCACAATAAAGCACCTTTTTTTTCAATGAAGGTTATTTATGGAACCGTAGATGGCAATAAAGAACCTTTACTTAGTGTTGTCTAAAGATCAGCACTTACCACTTCATCATCTTCTACCAGCACCATGTCGTAAGCACTCAGGGCTCCACAGAAGATGATGCAAGTCACACCTTCGAAACAATGAATCCACTTCTTCCTCTCAGACCTCTGGCCACCCACATCAAACATCCTGTGGACCAGTGAAAAATCATGAAAAGTTTTCATTCAAAATGTGGGTTCTTTTTGCTCTAGTTACACAAGACCAGCTGAAATCTACCTAACATGATCCTTTTACATAAACAGTAACACATTTCAGGTCTTGAGTTTCTTTACAGTAGCAATTTTTGTAGTATGAGTATGCGCAACAGTTGATTCGATCACATTAGCCAGGTAAGACACACCTGAAGTGGAGCTCTTTGCAGGAGAACTGTTCCTCAATAATACCAGTAGTCTTGACTCGAGATCTCAGCACATCCTGCTCGGTGGGGAGGTAGTCAGGTTTGCAGATTCTGTCCATTTCACTCAAGTAGCTGTTTGAGATGAGCTATAAATTAGCTATACATTGGCATACACACCTGAAATGATCATCTGCTAAAGTCCTGGAAATCTCCAGGCATAACTCACAGCTCTGCCGAGTTTAGCTTCAACATTATTTAAGTGCACCAAACCAAGTCTTTCAGGATTACTTGAAAACTACTGCCAGGGTTGGAACTAAACTCTGCAGGACTGTGGCCCACCAGGAACTGAGTTTCGAACCTTGGTGTACTAAATTCCCACAATATGAAGTGAATTGTGATCAATGCAGCTACACCCTCAGGCTCTAATGAACTTGCTGTCCCTGTTGAGTGTTGTACTCACTATCCAGCAGAGTCATTCAGCTGGAACTCAGCAGCTCTCTCAAACGAGGCCTGCACACCTGAATCCTTCCATAACCTCTTGATGACGTCTGCCAGCTCTGGAGGCATGCTGCCCTCCTCAATGGAGTCAGCCAGGTTCTGGAGCTTCTGAGCATCCTCCTGCATGAGACAAAGAAATTGGACATCTATTGTCCAGTGTTGTGACATAAATCCAAGTGTAATGGATTATTGAGAAAAAAAAACTGAGACTTGGTTCTGTGTTCTTGATTCTAGCAGAGAGAAGGTACTAAAATACACCCTTTAGGGGTGAATAAGGTACAAAATGTCCCTTTTGTTATCATCCCAGTGGCAACTTTTGTACATTTTTCCCAAGAGTGTAGATCCTATTGTGAACAGTTCATCCATGCATAATGTTTCATTAAAAAAAAAAGTTTAGATAAAAGGGGGAAATGTCCTTTCAAGCCAAAATTGTGTATGTTGTTGTGTTTCAGTGTGTGCATTTTTATGGTATGTGAATGTCTACACATACTCTTAAAAATAAAAGTGCTTAAAAGATTCTTCACAGCGATGCCATAGAATAATGATTTTTGGTTCCACAAAGAACCATTCAGTCAAAGGTTCTTTGGAGAACCATCTCTTTCTTACCTTTTTTATAATCTGAAGAACTTTCTTTCGCCACAAATAACCTTTTGTGAAACATGCTAAGATGTTAAAGGTTCCTTATGGAAACATTTGGAGTAAAAGGTTTTTCTTTGGCATCGTGAAGCAGCTGTATTTTTAAGAGTGCACTAATCATTTGTTGTGGAGTTGTTTTGCAGACCTGTGCTGCTGGTGACCCAAAGTTGATGTCCAGCATCTCCATGCCTCTGATGATGGCCATAGCAGATTGCAGGATGTTGCCAAAAATAATAGATCGAAACTCCATTTGTTCTTCTTTTGTGTAACCACCTTGATGAAGAATTCTTTGGGAGCAACAGAGTATTTCTGATTAACGTTTTGAAGGTGAGTACAGTACATACAGGGCAGGCTTCACATTCACTACCGTCTGGTGGTCACACATTACCATTACGAGGGGTGGAACAGACTGCAAGTATATATATATATATATATACAGTATATCCTGAATTATGCAATTCCACAACACGTAACGATACAAACTGTTCTGAGCAAATATTTTGGATGTTGCATGAATTTAAACTCACTTCATCTGTTTTACAATGGTGCTCTTCCCTGACTCGCCAGCACCTACAAGACAGAAAGTGAAAAATATTGTACAGAACAATGTATGAGCAACATAATGGAAAATGAGGAGTCCTCAAATGCTCTTAAACTAAACTCCCGACAATTTGCTGGCTACAGTATGTCTCTATATGACGTTTAGCTTTTAAATTTCATGGATAATTACAAAGACACAGTCAGTGACACACTGAATTAAACATGAAGCTTTGAAGCAGAAAGACAGAACTAGTATTATACTCCATAAAACATACTCCAGTAATCTTTGAATAATTTTTACAGTGTACATTATGGTTACTATAGGTCTTACACATCGCATAGTGCCTTTTTCCTGAATTATTAGTCTTGAATTTATTTATTTGAATTGTTTATATTCCTCTCTGTGGATTTTTATTTTAATAACAAGGTCAATGTTAAGCGGTAGATGATCTGTTAAGAATAAACTTAATAATAGTCATTGATGGCCAGGTCGAAGGAAGTCTCTTTAACATGCTTATAATTATAAAGTGACCCAATTGGATTTGTGTTAGGGAAAGCCTCTCAGAAGATCACTGACACTTTGATTTGTCTTGGAGCTTCAGTCAGTCCAGGGCAAGGAGGTGGGGGCTCAACCATCTCCCATTGCAACTGTCACTCATATGTCCCTTTTACTTCCTGGGTTATCTGTATCCATCGAGATGTGTTCAGAGAACATGTGTCATCCCTTTTGGTCTATTTGACTGCTTAGTTTTTATTGGGCAAGAAACATCTGAAGTGATTTGCTATTTTATTGAGTAAGCCTTCAAAACGCATTTCCAAAATTTACTACAGACAAAATGGATGAGTAGCCTATGTATTTAAAATTAGTTATATTATTTATTCTCTTTTAGCATTTTAATGTTGTTATTACTATCTGAGAACATGAACTTTCTGTTAGGACACAAAGTTATTTATCGAGCTGCAAGAAATCAGGTCAGTTCTTAATCAATGCATCTGTCTCACAGTGATTTGCTGAAATGGCTCAATGATGTAAGGTGTCATGATATAAGAAACTGTTAGGAGCACTGAAAGTGGCCTCCTTTGCTTCCCGTTCCTATTGGAAGATAAACTGAACCTGAGCTTAAGAGGATCGGGGCTTAAATCATCACAGTAATCGGATTGTGGTCTTATTGTCAATATGCCACAATTCACAGTGTTCCTCAGGTTGTGGTCTTTTTGGGCGACTTCATTTGCTGTGAAAATGCAGATGTGTTGCTGAAGTAAAGGAGTAATCAAACATTTTTCAAAGCTCATTTAAATTAAACTTTTACATTTAAATGAATTAGACAAAGGTCACTCATGCTAAAAACTATTAACAGAAAAAGCATGCAACATTCACATGCAAAATCATCTACAATGCATTAGCACTTGATAGTGTTTTAAATGTCATCTAACAGGTATTATATGTGGAAAATCCACATACCGGTAATCATTTGTAAAAAATAAATAAATAACAAAAAAATTATCTAATATCTATCATTGTATTTTAAGGCTACAACATTATGAAGTCAAACATGACAACTGATTACCATTGTGTCATTTATAATCTAATTACATAACCCGTGCTTGTCTCAAATCCATTGTAAATCCGATTTATCTGCTTACAGAATGTCTTAATGCTCTGCCTCAGTGCATTTATAACTCTTAATCCCTGAAAAAAAAGATGAACAAACTTTCTCATAGTGTTGCCTATTCTGAAGTCACTTTATTATCTTCTGTACTAGTTAATGTCAATCATAAAGGATGCTTATATCTTATGATCAGAAACGATTGAAGTCCTGCTAAGATCTGCAGCAATGTTCTCACCTGGATCTTACTATCTTCCAACTGAATAGTAGTGACCACCTGTTGCAGGCACAAATGTACGTAAAGCTTGTGAAGGTTCTGCATCAGTTGCTCATTCTGGAGGCAGAATCTTGTAACTCAACACCAGTGGACTAGACTAGAGGAATCAAACGAACACCAATTTCTTACCCAGCAGCAGAAGTTTGACAGTTTTTGCTTCTTTATCAGCATCTTCCTGGAGCTGCTTTTCCAGCTCTTTGGACTTCTTGGCCATTTCCTTATCCTCTGCGCTCGCTCCACTACCCATCTCGTCGTCTGACGCTTCCCGGTCAAGGTCCTCAAGGTAAGAAATTTTGCCGGCTTCCCCTGTGCTTTGCAGAGAGAGAAATGGATACAGGTAGCCCTGTACTTTGGATCACGTGGCAGGAGGAGGGTCGCAAGAGTGTTGATTCCTCTTCTAGATGTGACTGACCTACCTCCGGATGGACGAGTGGATAGAGACAGGCACAGAGACTGAAGCAGAATGCCCTGCTTCTTCTTTTGGTTGCTCTATCCCCTCTAATTCCTCCTTGTCCACCTCAAAAGTCTTAGCTTAGGATTGGGGAGGGCTTTGCTGATCTTCCTGTGTGAACCAGCCAATCCTATTAGCTTGGCTAACAAGGACAGAAATGAAGGTTGAAAAAATTAGGACCAGTGCTTCTAGTGAACTAGCTTTTGACATCGATCAGATGATAATGTGTGATCAGTTGGGGCTTGTTTGGATTTGTGGCCACAAACTCAATCATTTTCTTAATATTTCAGTCTGTTGAACTCTGATGTTGATTTAGTTCTTACAGGTTAGAAGATAAAGGATTTTACTCTAGTCCTTGGCAGACTCTTTTGTCCGAGGGATTGCCACATGTACAGCATTCTCAATTTACTACACACACACACACAACCAGTTTCATGTGTTATGTAACCCCGAGCTTGGGGGACTAGGGTAAAGGAGGAGAGCTTACAGGTCAGTGTGTCTTGTTTCTGGGAGATGGGAGTGATGTCGTCAGCGCTGAAGTTGCCATCCGATCATTGTTCTCTTCTCTAACATAATCTTTAACACCATTGAACAGATCTTTATCTCCACCTCCCACTGCGCTTAAGGGAATGAATCTGCATTAACCATCTACTATAACTGCTCAATAAGATTTAATCTCATTGGGCTGTGAAAACTTATTTTTATACTGACTAAAAGCTTGTATTAAATGATTCAAACCAATAGTAATGCAACATTTTGCAACATTTGACATCCTTTCTGATATTTGTTAGCTGTTTACTATTTATTTGACATAAATGTAATTGATCGGTTTTGAATAATGCTCTTACTAAAAAATGTTCATTACAGCAAATCTCTTAAGAGAAAATAGGGTAATATTAAGAGCAATATATCAATTTACTTTAAAATTAAGACATGCACAAAATGTAAAATTATTTCCACTATTTTGTTAAGAAGCTAAGATAAATCAAGTTAAATAAATAAATGAATAAAATCACACTAGCATCATGCCACTTGGGGCCTTGTCTCAATTCTGGGTCACAAATCATTGTGCCCATAAAGCCCTTATTAACAAATAAACACGAAAACCTTTTATATTCTTATAATACAATGTCATAGATTTCTATTATCCAGAGAGATCTATGATACAAATGAAATTAAATAAACCTAAACACTGTTTTGACAATATTACAAATGTTGATGTTTAGATGAAATGACAAAGTTATTACGAGCATAGCCATTTATTAAATGTGTTGAGATTTTGTGAGAAATGGAAAAGTCCAATATTTTAAAAGACTTCAGACTAAACACGTCTGTCTCGCCGCTTGTGTACGTTTACATAGGATACAATGAATAAAAGGTTCTGATCGTCTCAACCAGTGCTAAATCTCTACAAAATGAATTGGCCTACACGACCAGAAGTCAACAATCGCTCCTCAGTGAATCATTAACTCTGCTTTCAGTTGATTTTAAACAAATCCGTTTACACTGATCTAAAACCAGAAACGTATCCCAACCCTCCCACTCAGTCACCTGTGTTTTTCCCCAGGAGGATCATGGGACAAACCAACTTCTCTGTGAAAGCGAGATTTCAACCCACGTCACTTTGGGTAAGCAGATTTTTTCTTACTGCTTGTGGCAGTTTGTGAGCACCCAAATCCCTAAATGCTTCCAAGAGGAATATAGCAAGCTAATCATGGTATCCTTGTCTTCATCAGAGCCAATCTCATTAAGGTTTGTGTGGTCCAAGCCTGCCTCTAACACTCCAGCATGGCTTCCACACTGCTGACAAGATTACTAGCCGAGGCCCGCGTGGGTCAGGTTGGGTTACAGTGGAGGGGAATTGTTTTAGATGTTTTTTAAGATCGTGTTATTGGGGTGTTTCTCTGCAGCAGGGAATGAATACCATCAAATTCTTGAGGAAAATCTACTGCCCTCTGCCAGAAAGCTGTCAATGGGAAGAAGGTTTGCCTTCCAACATGACAATGACCCAAAGCACACAGCAAAACTGTGTGTAAACACACAGTGGTAAAAGGTGAATGTCCTTGCATGGTTAAGTCAAGAGTCCAGACTTAAACTCCACTGAAAATCTGTGGAATGTTCTGCAAAGAAGAGTGGGCAAATATTGCATTGTAGAGATGTGCAAACTTAATGGAAATACAGTATGTCCCAACAGACTAAAGGCTGTAAAAGGTGGTTCAACAAAATAATGACACAAGGGGGTAATCCTCCATCACAGACTGTGGAAACTTAACTCCACCCTTCCTCCAGACTAGGACCTTGGTTTCAAAATGAAATACAAAACTTGCTCTCATATTAGAAGAGGACTTTTGACCATATATATATAGCTATATATATATATATATATATATATATATATATATATATATATATATATATATATATATATATATATATATATATATATATATATATATATATATACATACATCTAATGCAGTTATGTTGAAATTTCATTACGTACTGTACAAACGTTTATTAAACGCTCAATCCAGCATTCTAGTTATTTTCATCATGATCAGGCATTAATGGCTGTCACCATTTTTCATGCTAAAATGCATGCATTTAGATTAAAATGAGACCGAGAGCAGTGCAGGAGCGTCTCAACCCTGTGGTTTCAAATGAAATAGCTAAATCCATGCTTTTGCAGAGACCTGAACTGCATTCAGGCCTGACACAGAATTTTCAACAGCACGTAAGGATTTTTTAAAATCATTAATGACTCATTCTTGCACGCATATAAAGGTTTAGCGTGTACAGTAGATTCCTACAGTATCTTGTGAGATCAGGTCATGCCACAGTGCTTGTGAACATCAGTAATATGCTCTGTCCTAATAGATGGGTGTTTGCTAATATATATGGATATGTACGATTTTTTTTTTTTTTAACTGTGTTTTTTATTCGTTGATCTGATGTTGAATTTTGTGTTTTGTTTTTGCTTTCTTTTTGGATTCATTCTTGCAAATGTAGGTTTCTTGTGCCTTTGATGCATTAATATAGACACACAAGGTATTTTTAAACAAACATGAATGCATCACTCTCCGCCTCCACAAGAGGGAGGTATAAACCCATAGCTTTAATGCACTCTGTCTGCTATACCACATTAGATTATGTTATGACACGAGGAAGGAAATCTCAACAACCATCTCTTCAGAATTCACTGACTGAGGATAATATTGAACACATTTTTCACTTTTGCCTCTAAGCTAATGCTAATGTTTCCAGGGCCCATTTGAGCTGCATTTGCATTTTCCTATGTAAAGACCCCTCACTGTGCATTGCTTATGAGGGTCAGTGCTGTTATCAGCAGCATTTCACAGGGATTCTCATTATAGACAAGTAAAAAATTGCAGCTTGTGAAGTGATAACATTTCCTTAATTTAGGGTTGTGCGTTTGTTTTAAGCAATGGTTTTAAGCCAGTTATTTCTATCTTGCTGTACTGTGTCAGTAGGAAATATCAGTTTACATTTCCAAAAATTCATTTTGCTATTAATTCTAATAATCCAGTGAGATTTTTGTGTGCACAAGGAGATTGACAACTGATCTCACCATCATCCAGTCTGTCTGCGATAACATGAAGAAACAGAACAAATTGAGACAGAATAAATCCAGAAGAACTGTGGCAGCGTCTTCAAGATGCTTGAAGAAAACTTTCTGCAAATTTTTAGTACTGTGAAAAGTTTAAGGCATTCACGTATACACAAACACATATATATATATATATATATATATATATATATATATATATATATATATATATATATATATATATATATATATATATATATATATATATATTATCAGTGCTGTGAAATGATTAATCACGATTTCAGTTATGAAAGAAAAATGTTTTACAGTATCTGGGAAAAAATATGTATAATTAGCCAACACTGATATATTTGTTTTGTTCAGAATATTTTGAAAAAGCTGTTCATTAAATTAAATAAAAATTCACAAATTTTCTAAAATTCTGACTGTTATGATCCATTTGATCCTCTCTTTAATTTTGTTTCCCTGTGTTGGTAAGTTAGATGCTCAACCCAAAACATTTCTTGACTCGGTTGTACATCTCTCATATATGGTTTGCTACATTCCACAGACTTGATTCCAGCTGTTCCCCATCACAGAGGCGACACAGAGTCAGTAACCTCCTCACCCAACACACAGTGCACCTCTTCCAGATTACTAAACTTTGAGCCCTGAGCCAGCATCTGGCTCATCATGTTTTCTCTCGTCTCTTGGCGCTGTGAGAAAGTGACATGAGAAGCATTCCTCCATCATCATCATCACAGCATTATCTCTCCTGTCACGTTCCACCTGGCTCAGATGTTTCCATGGAAACAGTGCGGAGTGACAGCATGCAGGCAGCGTGTGAGTGGACACTGGGAGGAGTGGGGAGGAGCCTGTTCCCCCGCTGCAGCATCCGAAGAGCAGGGATCTCTCTTTCACAAACACACACTTACATTGAACATCCTCCTTACTGCAATCAAAGCCCCTCTGGACTGAGTGTGTCCCCCCTCTTTCTTCCTCCACTAAGGAATCCTCCTTGCCTTAATCAACCAGTGTTTTGTCCATCTCTGGTGAAACTCAAGCCAAAATGTCTTCTAAGCTGCCTTCAGGCAAACCCACATCCCCTTTCAGGAAGAGAGGCAGCCTGCAGTACACAGCCAATGGGGGTAAGTGTGTTTGTTCAAAAACATATGTGAGAGTGTGGTAGAAATGTGACGGAAATGGAGAACATAATGTGTCATTACATGTACATTTTTTTTACATTCACATTTCATATATTCAGCATATTTTTATGCAGGTTCCTTCTCACATTTGACTTTTATGTGCCAGTTGTTAAGGAGAGTTTCAGTAATCCAGCATCCGCATGATGTAGAAACTTTATACCTGTGGATTTGAGGAAAACTGTAGCAACCTTTCTATGACTGTGTTCTTCTTTTCTGTCTCTCTCCTTCTTATGGGTCCCTGCAAACTAATACTTTACATGTATGTTTTTTCTCTCTGAAATGGAATAATAGCTCCTGGGTCTTTATATGATATTTCTCAGATGAGCAGAAAGAGGAAGTTATTCATTAAACATTATTTCTGACCAAAATGATATTGGCAGTACTTAGCTGATTGGGTTTGTGACCACAACCCCTCAATTCCTGAATAAATTCGACCACCAGATTATGTTCCTGATTCAATTGCAAGAAAGCCAGACGGGGGAAATCAAACATGCACCAGTTACGGCAGTGACTGGTAGAGCACATCCATAAAATGCATGCAACACATTGTCTGTGGTCAGGACAGCATTGCGTAAGGCTTACATAAGATCTGATCCAAAAACCACTTCACACCTCTCTCCCACAGAAAAACTGTGATTTTATCCAGTGCTAGAAGCACAAACACGTTTGCTTAGGCGTTGCATGTATTCATTAGATCTTCATGCCTCTGCAGAAGCAGTGTAATGGAAAGTGCATTTACCTCTGGTTGAGTGCAAAACCACACAGAGATAAATGTTGAGACTCATTTGTCTTGCTGTGCCAGGATAATTTGTCTGAGTCTGAGGCAGGAAATGTTATCAAAAAGCATCTTCACCACAGAGATGGAGTAATCATCTGAGCATGAAGGCTTAGCAGGTGGCATATTGCTGCTGTCTTTTAAAAATGATACAAAATGAAAAGTGAATCCATGCAGACTAAGACAACCACAGTTACAGTCATAAAGACACAAAACAGTTATCTTTCTCTCACACACGCACACATGCACCAATAAATTATAGTCAGTGCTTTGCTTTAAATGAAAAGTCCTTTAAATCATGTTTTTAGAGACACTATACGACATGCAATATTTAAAATTCCTCTCGCATTTCAGCAGCAATCAAGTGTCTGATCACTGAACGCCTGTGGCTTTTACTGTGGCTCATTCTTGACGTGTTAATGGGCCCTGAATGTGCAAATACAAGGTATTATTTGGAAGAAAGGACATGGATGGAAAAATGTTCCATTTCTCTTTGAAGAAATAATAGCTTTCAGATCCACATTTCTGATGCAGTCCAGTGCGTTTATTGCCCCTGATTATTTTCTTTTGTATTTGGCTTTGCTTGTAGTCTAAATTTACCTGACTTTTACTTGTAGGCCATTGGAAAAATATTACAGTGTGATTTGGTGACGGTTTCAAAAGAATATTTGAATTAAGGTGACTTGAACATTCTTTTAAAGAGGCACAATATATTATCATATCGTATTGGAATATATATATATATATATATATATATATATATATATATATATATATATATATATATATATATATATATAACAACATTTGTATATACTGTATATGGACTTTTAAATAGTCAGTCTACATACTGATATGTAGTATAAATAATTGTAGATTATTTTATTGGGCATAATTATTGATTATTGCATTAGCCACTACATCAATGAGGTGGGAAGTTTATGGTTTCTTAAAGACCCCTTTTCTTTTACAACAGTGTAGTTAGACTCTAATATTTATAGGTGTATATATTCTTTAGTTTTTGTGGATTGAAATAAGTACAGTAGTTTTTCCATGATCGTAAAATCCAAAGAACAAACTGTTTTGCTGTTGTCCACTAGGTGGGACTAGCAAGACATTTTTCCAAGCAAGCATACTTCATACTCACTGTATCTCAAAATTTTAATATGCATTTTTTTTTCCCTGCTTCTGGTTGTTTACTTGGAGTGTGCTTATCTTCAATTTAACATAAAAAGGCTTAATTTAACAAATAAATAATTGACAGTTATTGAAACTCATGGGTAGAATTGGCTTCAGTATATATTTTGGAAAAACTTTACAACAGTTTGTGTAAAGTTCACCCAAAAATTTAAATTCTGTCAGCGTTTACTCCCCTGCTCTTATTCCAATCCTGAGTTTCATTCTTCTGTTGAAAACAAAAGAATGGGGAACAATTACTATGGAAGTCAATGGCTACCATCAACTGTTTCCATACTCATACTGGTTTGGAAGAAGCGGAGGTGGAGTGATCTTCAATCACAGGAACAAGTAAAAGCAATTGGTCTCCAGAGGCTCACAAAAACCTCATCAGTGCAATCTTTGTCCCTTTCTCTCTCTCTGATGTCTCCATCAAGCCTTTTTCCTCTAACAGTTGAGCAGGATTCTAGGATGCTATTGTTCCCTCTGATTAAACAGCTTCAGATTATCAGAAACACCTCTCATATACAAAAGCAGCCTCTGGATATAAGAGCAGAATCATTTACACTTTATATGGGTTTCTATGGGTTAATGCGGATTACACACTTAATCCACAGTAATGCTTAGCTCAACATTTAGTCAACAGTAATGGTTTGGTGACCGCTCCAGTATAATGATAAACCCATTATACTGATGAATGTTTAAACGGGCCAGATCTCTTAGAAATATTGTCCAATACTACTTTCTTCTGTTGACAATAAAAGCTGCAATGACCTCTAGCCCAGCTTCCAAGGGAGTCTCTCTTTCTCAAAACATCCTCTGCAGTAACGCGTCACGGAGGTGAAGGACAGGGGGGTGTAGAGAGATGCTGTCGAGCCCACTCTGTCACAGAGGCAGCAGTGATGCTGCTGAGCTCCCCCTGCCCCTCAAGGCCAGGTGGTACGATCCAGCCATGTGTCAGGGATATTAAAATGAGAGGGGGATGACAGTGGCTAGTCCAGACAGCTGGCAGGACCCAGGAAGAAGAGAGAGGGGAGAGTGGATGCCTCGGCTCCATAAGCTGTGTTTACTGTATGTATGTGGGACAGATTGAATCACAAGACAATGTGTGCGAGTTAGTGAGGAATGAATGACAGACATGTTTTGCTGGAGGTGTGTGTGGCTTTGTGTTTGCTACATGTTCTTTCTGTCACTCTTCTTTTATTCTGTCTGCCTTTTCTGACCTGTTTTGGGAGATTTCCAGCAATAGTTTGCATATACCTTTTCATCTGAGATATTTATTGTCTTCTATGTCCTTTCATTCTCTGTTTCTCTCCATCGCTAAGCTCTCAGCTGGTTGCTGTCAGTTCATGTTTTTCCCTTGGGAGTCATGCACTTGTGTGTGTGTAGCTGATGGTGTATGAATGTATTGATGGTCCTGTTTTGAAGGTGTTGTGGTCAGCATTGTGTTTCACAGATGACAGATTAAGTGGACAGTTGAAGGAGTAATAGAGAAGGATGCTGCTTGGATGTGGTCTTTGTATGATATTTGTATAAGGGTGTCCAAACCATACTGGGGAATCCAGTTTAAGCTGGCCGATGTGTTTTGGTTTCTTGCATCTGGTTTCTAATAGGTCCGCACTGGTAGATCATCTTGGACTATCAGCATACCTGGTTTCAAACTTGGTTTAGGTCGACCAGCTACCAAGTTCCAAAACACAGATATTTTCCAACAGGAAACACATGGACATGAGTTTATTCTTTTAAATGGATCACTGCAAGCTGTAGTCATGTGATTTCACATTAAGCTTGAATGTGTTTCATAGTTTTATGTTCTAAATGGTGATTGAGTGTCTACTCTGAGACAGTTCCAGGTTTATTTTACACCTATGATGTAGGGTCATGTCAGGTGTAAAGTGAGCGAACAAAGGGATGCAGCCTCAGGTTGCCATAGCAACAGTGACTGGCCCTGACTGGAGTTGGTGAGGTAACTATAATTCTCAGTGTGGCTCGGTTTTGCTGAGGATTTCATGAAGTACAGTATGTTAACATTAGCATTAGAACCAGCTGCTAATATAATTTTAGATCACACTTTAGGTATTGTAAAACTTCCCTCAGCTTTCCTAGTGATGTTTGTATATTTCTGCATTTATGGAGCATATGAGATATTTCAGAATCAGAACTTTTGTGTTAATTCTACATACAAAATATATTTTTTAATGTTTTATGGAAGAAGTCTCCCCAGCTCAAAGAGGCTGAATTTATTTTATCAAAAATAGAGTGAAAAAAGTAATATTGTGAAATATTATTACAATTATAAAACAAAAACCCTTAATGTAATAACACATAAATACAGTGTACAATATTGTACAGAAGAAGCTGCAGAAAAGAACAGCAGTCATTACTCCAGTCTTCAGTGTCACGATTCTTCAGAAATCATTCCAATAAGTTGCTTTGCTGCACAAGAAACATTTCTTATTATTATCAATGTTGAAAACATTTGAGCTGCTTAATAGTTTTGTTGAAATGTGATAAAAAATATATTTTTTCAGCATTCTTTGTTGAATGGTTCCAAAGAAAAGCATTTATGAAAAACATCTTAAATGTATTTTGCTATCACTTTACTATAACAATTAAGTGCATTATTGCTGAATAACAGTATTAATTTATTTTTTAAAAATCCCAAACTTTTGAACGGTATTGTACATATACTGTACTTATGTTTGAAAGAAAGCAGAATAAAATTAAATAAAATGTAATAACAAAATAATAAAAATTTAATTGTTTTAATTTAAAAGATAATATTTAAAAATTAAATAACAAATATGAAGTACACACAAGCGGATAAATAAACAAATATTATGCAACTTTTAAATGAAAAGTAACTTGTTGAGCAGGATGGCGTCTACAACCAAACAGACGGTCTGATCTTTGACCTCATCTCGCTGGTCATTCTAGTGCTGTTCTTATCTCTCAGCTCTATATCTCACTGCACTGAGTATTCACAAATATGTGACATTTATAGACCTTCATTCTAGAATGTTTACCATCAGAATCAATAACTCCATTATCTGAGTTTTAAAATTGCATGGTTGAAGCTCGTGTTTTTCTGCTTTGCTGTTTATACAGTGATCCTGTGTTTGAAGGGGATGGTGGTTATGTAAAACGCATGAAACTCCCAAAATAACACACATGAGAAGATGATTATACACATGCCAGTGGGTCTATCAGTCTCCACATGGGGCTTTGCACTGTTCTATACACACACATGCACATCGAAAATCCTGACACAATCTCTTGCTATAATATTCTCTATGCTTTATCTTGCAGTTAAGTGAGAAATGAGTAGGCTGTGATCATGTGGAGTTAAATGAGAAGTGTGAAAAGAGAGAGCGTGATTATAAGTGTGTGAGGTTGTGCATGCATCTCATGCTGTGTCTATCTGTGTTGTGTGCTAATGAACTATCATTGTCATAATTAGTCCACCCATCTGTGAAAAGGCCACACAGATTTTAACAATGAGTTCATCTCCTAGACAATCCTGTCATTAATTACCTTCATTAAACTCACTGATAGGTATCTTGCACATTAACTTTGCCAGAACAGAAAAACAATAAGCAGCAGGACTTATAAAGCATTATGTAAACTGAGGGTTAGTATAACATGACTCCACTCCATACCAAATTTACAATTATTCAGTTCTGCTACTCTCGATTGTGTTTGAGCGCTGTGGTTAATTACATGGAAGTAGTTCGTAATTAGTAATTGAGTCTAAGCAGGTGGATGGCGATTCCTACTTTCTGCAGGGAGAACTAATGCTTTACATCAAAATTTTTGAGTAGCAAAATTTTAAGATTTGAGAGAATCTTGAATAAAGTTTAAGATTTTTCATGTTTTTGCTAAAATAAAAAATAAAACATTATCTTAAAGATCAAACTTTAATTGCTTTGTATCACTACTATGAAAATATACACTATTATAATAACCTTTGTATTTTTAAGTCTTAAAGTCTGCATGAAATCAAAATGTACTTTATTTACTTTAGTCACATTGGTAGTCTTAGTGTAAACAATTAATCTGTGCAGGTTAATCCGCTGGAAAAAATCATAGTATTATCAATAATAGTACTATTACAGCAGCTATGCTGGTTACAAATGATATTGTTAAATGTTTGGTTAGTAAACAACATTTTGCAGCATTGTTTGTAAATCTCTCTAAAGCATTTGACTCTGTAGATCATTAACTTTTATTACAAAGTCTAAGTTGTATAGGTTTTAGTGAAATGGCTCTAAATTGGTTCAATGATCATTTATCGGAAAGAACTCAGTGTGTCTCAGTTGAAAATTGTATTTCAAATTAACAAAAAATGACAAAAGGTGTTCCTCAGGGTTCTATTTTAGCACCAGTTTTATTCTCTTTTTATATTAATGACCTTGGTCGTGGGATAACCTCAGCTAGAGTTCATTTATATGCTGATGACAATCACATTCGGTGAATCAAGCCATAGAGCTCTTGTAATAATCTTTTCAGTCACTGCAACTGTCATTGTCCAACTTAAAATTGGTTTTAAACAAAATACATGCTTTTCACTCGTTGTTGCACTGAAAACAGATTACTCTCTTTCAACTTTACAAGGAGAATCTATTGAAAGAGTAAGTTGTTATAAATACTTGGGCATATGGCTGGATGATTAATTGGGATTTTATGTACATATTGAATAAAAAAAAAAAATTTAGATTATAATTGGGTTTTCTTTTTCGCTTAAAGAAATGTCTTCCCTTTGAAGCGAGAAAGAGAATTATACAAAGTTTTTTCTTGTCAGTGTAAGATTATGGTGATTTGATTCATATGCATTAAAGTTTATCTTCTCTTAAAAAGTTGGACTATGTATACCATGCTGCTTTACGTTTCATGACGAGTGCTTTTTCTTCACGCACTCATCATTGTATATTGTATGAATTGGTGGGATGGTCCTCTTTGTTTCAAAGAAGGAAAGTGCACATGCTGTTGTTTATCACTAAGGCACTGTTAGGTAAATTACCAATTTATATCTGCAGTCTTTTATCATTTTATACATGTTATTACAACACTAGATCTTCTGCAAAATTACTTTTAAATGTTCCAAGAGTATATTCAAAGCTTGGCAAAACCGCCTTCTTTTTTTTTGCTCCCTCATTATGAAATGGGTTGTAGAGCGTTAATATGCTAGAAACACTCCCCTCTTTAAATACAAAAATAAAATTAAATGTATGGTATACGCTAAGGAAATATGCATTTGCTATTAGTAAATGCTTGTTGGTTTTTTGGTCACATTTTTGTAATCATCTGAATGTAGGGCATAATTTTGTTTGTTTTATGTGTGCCATTTTGTGCTGTCATTTTTTCCAGGCCTCCCTGGAAGAAGAGATTTGCATCTCAATGGGTCTATCCTGGTACAATAAAAGATAAATAAAATAATAAAAAAATAAAATAAAATCTTTAAAACCAGGAGATCAAAATAACAGCGATTAACAAGCACATATATTTATACAGATTAAGAATTACACAACAAGGGATTTAAACTATGAGAGTAAATGATTATGCTGCTATGATGAAAAGAGATTCCACAGACAGAAAAGCTCTCATGTTAAGTTTTTAATAATGATGGGTTCGCCTCAGGCTTAAAATGGTAAGTGTCAGCTCTTAGTAAAATAATGATGAGTATGTCAATATACCAACTGCTGAGCTCATCACATGATCTCAGGATGAATTCAGACCCAGAAAACAGCTGTTATCTGTATTGTAACTATTGCAGATCTACAGTAGCCCACAGGCTAGTGTTCTCTAAAGTGTTGCTACTGTAAGTGCATTGGTACTGCAAACTATTTTTGAGATTTGCCACATTTTTAGATCTGCAGGAACTTCAGGAATTCTACTGATGGGTGTAACTAGGGGAATCCATCTATACTTGGTCCGTTTCCTGTGTGCTTTCACTGTGGGACGAGATGTCTAGTTCTCTGCAGTGCAGGGGATAGACATGGCTGCTTAATTATTGATCAGGGTTATGAATATTTGATCAAGTGTTTAGGAAGATTGATATCACTCATGGGAACTATGGAACTCAGGCAGAAGGGTCGCTTCACCCTTCACTCATAGTGAAGTGAAAGTGTTTGATCAAATAAATGCAGCCTTGGTGAGCATAAGAAATTATTTTTAAAATATGTCAAACATTTTTAACATGTAAGCATGTTAATATCTATTTCTTAATATCTTACGTTTTGCTTAAAGTAAATTGATCTTGTTTTAAAAAAATTTGGATATTGAGTGCAGTGACTTTTTGCAGTGTGGCAATGCTATAATTCGAGTGGGCTCTAGAAGCGTTTGGTTTGTAGTTGCCCACAAGTTAAGTGGGCATACTAAGACTGAGGCCAACACACGTTCACATAGAAACTAATGTCCTCCCACCTTAATGCTTCATTGTTTTGTGAGACAAACAATTGCGGATCCTCAGCAGCTTTCTGACCCTGCCTTTTTCTGGACAGCAGAAAAACAAAGCTAAACAAAATGGATCACAATTTGTCCTCAAATGTTTTTCTTCCATATTCACTCACACAAAATCAATGTTTTAAAGACTAAAACCAATTAAGACATCTCTATTGAAATATAAAGATCTCTCTCTCATTATCTTCCTAGTAGATCTTCGTGTTGGCCGACACCTCCTCACGTCCCAGTATTCTTTGCCTGGCAACCCTGTAACCAAGCACGGCCACATTGACCTGCGCACATCCATGGATGGCAAATACAAAGAGATTGCAGAGGTAAACAAAGCAGCAATCACAGTAATCACGATGCTTGAATGCATATTTTGTGTTTGTCTCTGCTGTTATGTAAATGTGTGGTTAATTGTGTGTGTTTAGGAGCTGTTCTCGCGCAGCCTCGCGGAGAGTGAGATGCGGAGTGCTCCATATGAGTTTCCTGAGGAGAGCCCTATTGAGCAGCTGGAGGAGAGGCGGCAACGACTGGAGCGGCAAATCAGCCAGGATATCAAGTACTATAATAATCAAGTACCACGCATCATTCATCATGAAACTCAACCATTGACAGTAGTGCCTACAATACACAAGCTTTCTGACTTTTTCTAAGTATTATTAAACTTTTCCATGATTATAACCAT
Source organism: Carassius carassius (assembly GCF_963082965.1). Taxonomy (NCBI): domain Eukaryota; kingdom Metazoa; phylum Chordata; class Actinopteri; order Cypriniformes; family Cyprinidae; genus Carassius; species Carassius carassius. The sequence continues at coordinate 17,714,539 of NC_081788.1, read as the reverse complement.
GTTTGTAACCTTGTAACCTTCAGAGTTCCTTAAGCCAGATGGCAAACAAACTTTTAAGTGAAAAAGTGAATGTGAAGTGACGTCATACTCGGAATTTGTGCTCTGCATTTCACCCATCCAAGTGCACACACACACACACACACACACACACACACACACACACACACACACACACACCTATATATATATATATATATATATATATATATATATATATATAGGTGCATCTCAATAAATTAGAATGTCATGGAAAAGTTCATTTATTTCAGTAATTGAACTCAACTTGTGAAACTCGTGTATTAAATTAATTCAGTGCACACAGACTCAAGTAGTTTAAGTCTTTGGTTCTTTACATTGCGATGATTTTAGCTCACATTTAAGAAAAACCCACCAATTCACTATCTCAACCAATTAGAATATGCTGACATACCAATCAGCTAATCAACTTAAAACACATGCAAAGGTTCCCCGAGCCTTCATAATGGTCTCTCAGTTTGGTTCACCAGGCTGCACAATCATGGGGAAGACTGACAGGCTGATCTGATAGTTGTCCAGAAGACAATCATTGACACCCTTGAAACCCTTGACAAGGAGGGTAAGCCACAAACATTCATTGACAAAGAAGCTGGCTGTTCACAGAGTGCTGTATCCAAGCATGTTAACAGAAAGCTGAGTGGAAGGAAAAAGTGTGGAAGAAAAAGATGCACAACCAACCAAAAGAAAACCGCAGCCTTATGAGGATTGTCAAGCAAAATCGATTCAAGAATTTGAATGAACTTCACAAGGAATAGACTGAGGCTGGGGTCAAGTCATCAAGAGCCAAAGGAATTTGCTGAACCACAGACAACGTCAGAGGCGTCTTACCTGGGCTAAGGAGAAGAAGAACTGAACTGTTGCCCACTGGTCCAAAGTCCTCTTTTAAGATGAGAGCAAGTTTTGTATTTCATTTGGAAACCAAGGTCCTAGAGTCTGGAGGAAGGGTGGAGATACTCATAGCCCAAGTTGCTTGAAGTCCAGTGTTAAGTTTCCACAGTCTGTGATGATTTGGGGTGCAATGTCATCTGCTGGTGTTTGTCCATTGTGTTTTTTGAAAACCAAAGTCACTGCACCCGTTTACCAATAAATTTTGGAGAACTTAATGCTTCCTTCTGCTGAGCATATTTTTGAAGATGCTGATTTCATTTTCCAGCAGGATTTGGCACCTGCCCACATTGCCAAAAGCACCAAAAGTTGGTTAAATGACCATGGTGTTGGTGTGCTTGACTGGCAAGCAAACTCACCAGACTTGAACCCCATAGAGAATCTATTTTCTCAGGAAAATTAGAAACAAGAGACCAAAAAATGCAGATGAGCTAAAGGTCACTGTCAAAGAAACCTGGGCTTCCATACTCACCACAGCAGTGCCACAAACTGATCACCTCCATGCCATGCTGAATTGAGACAATAATTAGTATAATAAGTTATGAGTACATGTACAGTAAATGAACATCCAGAAGACCAACAATTCACAATTTTTTTTTATTGGCCTTATGAAGTATTCTAATTTGTTGATATAGTGAATTGGTGCGTTTTTGTTAAATGTGAGCCAAAATCATCACAATGTAAAGAACCAAAGACTTAAATTACTTCAGTCTGTGTGCACTGAATTAATTTAATACACAAGTTTCACAAGTTGAGTTGAATTACTGAAATAAATGAACTTTTCCATGACATTCTAATTTACTGAGATGCAACTATATAGGTGCATATATACATATATATTTTTATTAAAAAATATATAATATATATATTATTCAGCAAAGACACATTAAATGAATCAGAAGTGACAAAAGATTACAAAAAATTTCAATTCCAAAAAGTACTTTTGAACTTTATATTCATCAAAAAATTCTGTAGAAAAATAAACTCTTCAGGAATATATTAAATAAATATTTGCTTAAAATTCAGCAATTAACCTTCTGGGAACATCAGCATCTCATGTTGCAGTCCAACAACTGAAACACAACATACAGCATACTGATATCCAACTGTACTAGTCTTTTCAGCTGGAAATGTGTAATGAAGAATTTACTCATCACTTTGTGTGCCAATATTATTTCAACATTCACTGCTCTGTATGCACATGTGACCTTTGACCCACAGTCAGTTAATTTAAATGCTATTTCTCTTGAGGTTTGAGCCTGATATCCTACTGCGAGCCAAACAAGACTTCATGAAAACTGACAGTGCGACAGATCTGGAGTGAGTGTTTAAGATGTTCTGTGATCATTCATGTGGGACCCCTGTTTTTTAACTAGTATCAGCATGCTGTACCTTTACTCTTTCTCAGGTATATGAAAGAACAAAGCCAGGCACCCAAAGAACTCTATCCCGAGAGAGAGCTCATCCCTGAGAGGGAGTATCAGAGGGTCACGATCTCTGGAGAGGAGAAATGTGGGGTAGCAACAGCTCTGTTTTCACTTTTCTGTTTTCACTTTTCTACAGAAACAAGATGTTTTTGACAGAACAGAATTGAAGTGGACACTACAGACATTATATAAACTCCTGAGGGAGAACCAAGTTTCATACATCCACACACAATTACACAAACTCCTGAGGGAAACATGAGCTGACAACAATACAGCTGAGGGGTTTTGTCAAGAAATAGAGGAACTAAAAGGGAAAAACAAAATGTTCTTAGTAAAAAATAGATAAAGCGGGGTGGCTTTGTGCTACTTGCCACAGGTCACAGGTGATATTCAGACCAATGGTAAAATTACAAATGTAATATTCTTTTTTTAATTAGTCCAATAAACAAGAAGTATTCAGTAACTAGCATTTTAGAATAACTCAGTTTTTGTCCTGCCACAGAAATTTGATTTAAAGTCAGCATACTGCTGAACATTCAGGCATCTACACCACAGTCTCTAAGAAATGAGGTTTAATTTCTGAATGAATCTGAGTTTTTAAACTAATCGAATGAGTAAAAGATTCAGTGATTTACTTAAACTTGTTTTCTCACACAATGAAATAAGCTGTATCCAAATATGGCTACTTCCATACTGTATAGTATGCAAAAAAACAGTATTCCAAAAGAGTAGTATTTCTGAATTCTAAAAGCCAAATTTAATGGACACTTTACTATCCCATGAAGCCACTGGACAGTAGTTGGCAATGAAGCGTCGCACCTTGACACTGGTAGATTCCAGTGACAACATGGTGGATGTAGTATTTCCCAAAAATTTCATTCATACTACCCATATTCATACTTTATAGAATGCCTTTTTGTAATGGCTGCGGAGCAAATTTCAAGTATGTGATTTTATGCATGGCTTCAGTGTTTTTTAACAAATTGAATGAATCATTGACCCACTCATACTTGTTTCCCAACTGAATGAATCAGCATTGTTGAACAAAAATTGTTTGACCTGCAGAAGGGGTCAATGAAAAATCCCCATCTTTTATAGATAGATGGACAGACAGACAGACCTTGTTTAAGTGAGTCGACTTCTCTCACACCCCAGGTTCCATTCACTGACCTACTGGATGCTGCTAAATGTGTGGTCAAAGCTCTGTTCATCAGAGAGAAGTACATCTCTCTGTCCATGCAGAGCTTCTGTAGGACTACAGCACGTTACCTGCAGGAGCAGCTGGGTGGCCAACCTCTGAGCGTCAATCCCTTTGAGGAGATGCCGGAGTCCTCCATATCTGCAAGTGGGTTGAACCACAGTTTTCTAAAGGATGTATTCTGAAGATAAATTATTTATGTCCAAGAATCAGGATCTTAGTGCTAAATACATAGTAAATGGAAAAGTTTAAAATTGTGTTTAAACTCAATAGAGACACACTGGATTGATCTGCATTTTAGGAGAGAGGAAGAATTTACCGCAGAATGATTTCATGGAATTGACTTAAAGGTATAGTTCATCCAAAAATTTGATGTGTATCTGCTTACCCCCAGGAGATCCAAGATGTAGGTGACTTTGTTTCTTCAGTAAAACACAAACTGACATATCTTCTTCTTCTTCTTGCTTTATGGCACATCAGAGATAAGTGCATTACTGCCACCTATCTCTCAAATGAACCATTGACACTCCTAATTGAGATTGTAGATAGTATCAGTGGTCCATTTGGTCCAATTGTCCATCTCCTGACGTTCTCAGGACAGACAGTTTGACATTGCTGTGAAAATCAGAGGTTAAAAAAAACTATATAAATACTGTTCAGTTTCTTGCACAGACCGATTGTTTTGTGTTTTTACACATCAGTGTATCATCACGAGCTGCAGGGTTTAATTTGGCTTTGTTTGTGTATGTTTTTGGACTCCTAAAGCCGTGATTCCCATCCACTTACATTAAAAGACTGATAGACCGAAACGGTTTGAGTTCAAATTCTTTATATGTGTTCTTCTGAAGAAACAAAGTCACCTACATCTTGGATGCCCTGGGGGTAAGCAGATAATCATACACTTTTCATTTTTGAGTGAACTATCCCTTTAACTGTGGAAAGAATGAAAGTAATGTGCTTTGTTTACAGACTCAGCATCAGTTTATATTAACCACAGATGATTAGTTAAACCACAGAACAAACATATTTCAACACATTAAAGCAGTAGTTAAAAAAATAAAAAATTGCATCATTACCACCACAATTACAACATACAATAAAAGTCATTCATATGACTGTGATGAACAGAATTAAAAATCTTAAAAATCTTGACATCAGCCCTAGCTCTCCTTGATGTATTCATGGGAGAAATAGTGATGGCCAATTTATGAAAAAGTGTTTTTTTTTTTGTTTTTGTTTTTTATGAGTCAGATATTTCAAATTAAGTTTTCCTTAAAGAACTGTATCACAGTTTCCACAAATAAGCAGAACAACTGTTTTCAATAGTAATAAGAAATGTTTCTTGAGCACCAACTCAGCATATTAGAATGATTTCTGAAGGATCATGTGTCAATGGAGACTGGAGTACTACTACAGGACTAAAAAGTTATTTCAAATTGTAATAATGTTTTACAATATCACTGGTTCTACTGTATTTGTGATCAGATAAATGCAGCATTGGTGAGCATAATAATGTTCTTTCAAATACAGAAAAATCTTACCAACCCCAAACTTTATTAAATGTATAAGTGTAAATATTCAGTTACAAAACAAAACAACATCTCCTTCTCTTATATCATGTGTTTTCCTCAGATGCAACGGTCCACCCTCCTGTCTCAGAAACCCACCCCTATGAGGTGCTAGACCCTGACAGCATGCCCCCAGGATTGGGCTACACTTGCAAGATGGTGGATGGTGTTGTTCATGTGTACACACACAAGTAAGACTTCTTCCTGTTTCCTCACTGACCGCGTGGGACCTTTCCAACATGATTACATAATGCATGAATTTGCATACGCACATCATAGAGCTAGTACAAGACGAGCATTTGTGGTTAAAATACATTCCAGAAAAATCCTGGAATGTTTTCTTCAAAAACCTTAATTTCTTTGCAACTGAAGACAGAAAGACATGAACATCTGGGTCCAGGATGACATGGGGGTGAATAAATTATCAGGAAATTTTTTTTCAACTAACCAATTCTTTAACATTTTGTCTTCTTTTGTCTTTTTGTTTGTTCATAATGTCCATCAGTTCCTCAGAGCTGGACTTGCCGTACCCAGACCTGCATGAGTACATAGCTGATATGAACATGATGATGGCACTCATCATTAACGGGCCAGTGTAAGTTTTACTGAACACAGTGAGGTTTTTTTCCATTCTGATACTGCGGTTTCAGGAAAATATGATCAAATTACTGACTGAAACAGCTCATTTTGTATATGTAAATGTGAGGTGATCCCTGAGTAGGCTCATTTGCTTTATAGAAATCATTATTGATCTTGTTGGAACCTGATAAAATGAACCTGATTTTATGCAAGGTTAAATGAACCTATCCTCACAAAGACCTGTAATTAATTTGTAGGGAGGCAAAGTCTGATTAAATCTGACGCCAAAAACAGCCAGAACTTGACTGATCTGCCTTAGGTTTAGCATATAGATTCCTGAGTGTATATTTTTTTTGCACAGGAAATCTTTTTGCTATCGCCGGCTGCAGTACCTCAGCTCCAAGTTCCAGATGCACATTCTCTTAAATGAGATGAAAGAGTTGGCAGCACAGAAGAAAGTCCCTCACCGTGATTTCTACAACATCAGGAAGGTCCGCTATCCAACGGCATGAACACACAAAATGTTTTGTTGAAGTTCATTAAATTTATTAGTGGTTGTCACAGGGAATATCTGATTATTTCATCAATCGTTGCTGCTCACTTGTGATGTGATGTGACATCTTGACCTTCAGGTAGACACACATATCCATGCCTCATCCTGTATGAATCAGAAGCACCTGCTGCGCTTCATTAAAAGAGCCATGAAGAAATATCCTGGTGAAATCGTCCATGTGGAACAAGGCCGAGGACAGACTCTGTCAGAGGTGTTTGAAAGCATGAACCTGACGGCCTTTGACCTCAGCGTAGACACTCTGGATATGCATGCGGTAAGAACTGTACTTTCTATTAAAAATACTTCTACTATCACTAGCAATTAGACATAATAATTAATAATAATAATAGTAACTGAATATACACTACACTTGTATATACACTACTGTTAAAATGTTTGGGGTCTGTAAGGTTTTTAGATTTTTGAAAGAAGTTTCTTATGTTCACCCAGATTAACCATAAAAACAGTTATATTGTAAATATTATTGTGAAATATTGCAATTATTATATTATTATTATATTATTCAAATTGTATTCCTGTGAAGGCAAAGCTGAATTTTCAGCAGTCCTTACTTCATTCTTCAGTGTCACATGATCTTTCAGAACTCACTCTAATATGCTGATTTGGCACTTAAGAAACATTTTTGTTATGAATGTTGAAAACAGATTAGCTTTTTTTAGCTTTTCCCCCAGAAAGGTCAAAATAACAGCATTTATTTAAAATATAAATATTTCATAACATTTTAAATGTTGTTGCTGTCACTTTTTGTCCAATGAATGTGTCATTATTGAATTAAAAGTAGTAATTTCTTAAAACAATTACTGACCACAAACTTTTAAATGCTACTACTTAATATGCTATATCTTGTGGACTTAACAATTATTCATTAAAACTTAATAATAAAAAAAGACTATTAAGAAAAACCTTGACATAGTTTTAACAGAATTTAAAATAAAGTTAACTTAGTTGTTTCATACAGCAGATGCCAAATCAAATGCAAACTCTGATTGTAAATGAATGCTATACAAAGTTGCATACAGTTTAATGGGTCCATAAACCATGTGAATCTAAATTTTTACTAAAGAGATTCTTCTCTAACTTGTATGTGAAAATAATTGGTCAGTATTAAAGTAGAAGTATTTGAAAGCAAGATGATGGAGGGAATTTTGTTTTTAAATATATATTTTTAATTTTGCTCTTTCCTGTAGGACCGTAACACCTTCCACCGCTTTGATAAATTCAATTCCAAATATAACCCAATTGGAGAATCCATCCTCCGAGAAATCTTTATCAAGACTGACAACCATATTGAGGGGAAATACTTCGGTCACATAATCAAGGTATCATCTGTTCCTTATAATCTTTGAGGTTAATAAAACATGAGGATGAATTCAGTTTCACATGGTAAAGTGTGCCCCCTGCTGATAGTTTTATGTTGGTGCCTTTCAGGAGGTGATGTCAGACCTGGAGGAGAGCAAATATCAGAATGTGGAGCTGCGGCTCTCCATCTACGGCCGCTCACGAGATGAATGGGATAAACTGGCTCAGTGGGCCGTCAAACACAAAGTTTATTCAGATAACGTGCGCTGGCTGGTGCAGGTGCCCCGGTTATTGTGAGTACTCAACATTATCTCAATATAAAGTGGCCGTATTATCTGATCCCTACAGTAGGCCTAAATCTCTGATAAAATTAAAAAATACAAATATTTACACTCTTGTTTAAAAGGTCTGGGGTCAGTAAGATTTTTTGTTCAATTTTTGTGACTTAAAAAAAAAGTGTCTTAAAAAAAAAAAAAAGTGAGTGACATGACATTCAGCCAAGTATGGTGACCCATACTCAGAATTTGTGCTCTGCATTTAAACCATCCAGAGTGCACACACACACAGACACACACACACACTGTGAACACACACCCAGAGCAGTGGGCAGCCATTTATGCTGCAGTGCCCGGGAAGCAGTTGGGGGTTCAGTGCCTTGCTCAAGGGCACCTAAGTCATCATATTGCCGGCTGGGACTCGAACCCACAACCCTAGGATTAGGAGTCATACTCTCTAACCACTAGGCCACGACTTCCCCTTTATGTGTTCACCAAGATATATATATATCTTACAGACCACAAAATTTGAACTGGTGTATATTATTATTATATATTGAAAAGCACATAGCTCACTGGACTTATTTCCAAAATGTTTTTTCACTGCACATAAAATCTAAATTTTAAAACCATCACTAAGTTAACAGGTGACAGGTTGTTTCCTTCCTCTACAGCGATGTGTACCACACCAAAAAGCAGCTGTCTAACTTCCAGGAGATGCTTGAGAACATTTTTATGCCTCTGGTTGAGGTCACTGTCAATCCCAGCAGCCATCCACAGCTGCATCTCTTTCTGCAACATGTGAGTGAACTTTTAGTAATGTAGTAAAGCTTGAGTGTACAATGATAATTTGTTTTCCCTATAAAAAAGGCTGTACGTTGCCTCTTAAGTTGCTTGTAAGAAAGTGTCTGTCTTTAAAGTTTAACTTCAGTGGTCCCAAGTCAAAGGTCCCATTTTACTCCGCAAAATAAAACTATCACTATTCACCCTGTAAATAAAATCAGATTATCAACAAGTATGATCACAGTTTCATTGTATTGTGAGACTGAATGTTGATGTGCCCTTCAGGTTGTTGGGTTTGATAGCGTGGATGATGAGTCCAAACCTGAGCATCACATCTTTAACCTGGACAGTCCAAAACCTGTCAACTGGACAGAGGAGGACAATCCTCCATACTCATATTATCTGTACTACATGTATGCAAATATGACTGTACTCAACCACCTGCGCAGGTATTTGATGTACCTAAGTGCATATTTGCTTACCACAATACATTATATTAATTAAGGTAAAAATGTATTTCTCTTGTTTTCTTCTCAACAGACAGAGAAACTTGAATTCCTTTGTGTTACGCCCACACTGTGGAGAGGCAGGGCCTATTCACCACCTCGTGTCTGGATTTCTGCTGTCAGAAAATATTTCCCATGGCCTGCTTCTGAGAAAAGTAAAGAAACTCTAGATACTTCTCCTGAATCATGGTTGTCACTGGAAATCTGTTCTGCTCGTGTTTGTTCGTATTTTAAATTGTTTTATTAACAAAGTGCGGGAGGAGCTTGTTCAGAAAATTAGTAATCAACCAAATTAACAAGATGATAGTTATATATACACAGCAGACTTGCCTCTATTCTTTGACAGTCTTCTAGCATCCCTCCACCACCCCATCTCCTCACTTCCAACTAGTCCAGCACGCCCAATACACATGACCTTTACTCTATTTATTAGATGTAAGCGTTAACTCATGAAACCTTTTTTCACACTGGATATTTTAGAGCTAATATTCATATCTTAAGACCCATTGCAAACAGTCAAGAGCTTATCAGTCCACCCAGGGTTTTAGAGCGAGATGTTTGTGTGTGTTTTTCAGGCTCCTGTACTGCAGTATCTGTATTACCTGGCTCAGATCGGCATAGCCATGTCCCCACTCAGCAACAACAGCCTCTTCCTCAGTTACCATCGAAATCCTCTGCCTGAGTACCTGTCCCGGGGTCTCATGGTGTCTTTGTCCACTGATGACCCACTGCAGTTCCACTTCACAAAGGTTACATGCCAAACTATACCATCAGATATTAAAATGTTTTTAACTATACTATATCTCTTATTCCTCTAGTGAGGTCTCGATGTGTTGACCTAGTGTTTGTGGTTGTTCAGGAGCCGCTGATAGAGGAGTACAGCATCGCTGCTCAAGTGTGGAAGCTGAGCTCATGTGACATGTGTGAGCTGTGCCGAAACAGTGTGCTCATGAGTGGATTTTCTCACCAGGTGCTCACATCTACACGTACACCTCTGTCAACAGTGGCAGAAGTCCGTTTTGTGTTGTTTAGTGTGTATATTTTACTTGCCACATTTTTAGTAACTTTTGACAAATAAAGATTGAATTTGTTAAGGTTAGAAAAATCATTAGGTACCATGACCTAAAAGTGAACCATATTCTAAAATGTTATATTTCTACAAACACTAATGTTCAAAATGTTTGAATGTTTTTCAAAACTCTAAAATGTATTTTTTTTATTATTATTATCATTTTTTTTAATGAATACTTTTATTTAGCATTAATGACATGAATGCATTGATCAAAAGTGATGTTTTAGTGACATTTGAAATATTACAAAATATTTATATTTAAAATTAAAATCAATTATTTTCTTTATTAACTTTATATTCTTTAAGGAATCCTATAAAATAATGTATCAGTTTCCACAAATATTATGCAGCACAGGTGATATCAACATTGATAATAAAATAAACAAATTATTGATCAACAAAATGGCTGCTAAAAATTCATCTTTGACATCTCAGGAATAAATATTAAACACTTGTTTTGTATTGTAATAATATTTCACAATATTACTGTTTTTGCTATATTTTGATAAAATAAATGCAACCTTAGTGAGCATGAGAGACATCTTTTAAAGACATAAAAATCTTGTCAAACTTTTGAATGGTGGCTCTGGTGAGTCATGAACAAAAACTTAATTATGGACAGCAGAGAAAAACAATACTTTATTCCTCACTGAAATGTGACTTTTAAAAGGGAGGATAAAATACTTTTCATATCTTCTGTTTTGGCAACCAATTTAGTTGTGTGTCCAAACACAGCACTGTATTGGCACAAGCTTCTCTATCTCTATAAATTACAGTAGCTAAAAGCCAACATAAGCAAATTGCATAAAATGACCTCATTCTTTAAAACCCGGACCAAAACTACAGTATAAAAAAAAAAAATATAACTTTATATTATATATGGCTTATTTTGCATTTGTGGATATTTGTGGCATCCTCGTATGATTTGTGTGGTAAATCATTGGCTGCCATTCAATAGTTTTAATACTTTGTTTGGTCAAACTTGATGTCCAGTGTGCACCCTAAAGGCAAACCACTGGTTTAGACAATTAAAATACAAGGAATCAGAGAGAAAAACATGTGACTAATGCATACAGATGTCTTGTGTCCAGGTGAAAAGCAACTGGCTGGGGCCACATTATCTGAAAGAGGGGCAAGAGGGCAATGACATCAGACGCACTAATGTTCCAGACATCCGAGTGGCGTACCGCTTTGAGACACTGTGCGAGGAGCTGAATCTGATCACCCAGGCCATGCAGTCAGAGGAGCTGGAGACGATTGAAGAGCAGGGCGCCCTGTGCATGGGTGCAGGACTGGCCCCATGTTAGCGGTGTCATTATTTATTTATCCAATGCAGAATGTGAGTGAAAAGTGATTCAGGGAAATGTGGCACAGTCATACTGTGTTTGATTCCACTGATGTTCAACTAAATACCCCTTTTTTTTTATTAGTCTTAGGTATTTGCTAGAAATGTACTGTAGTTTTTTGATTGTGAAGTGCAGGTTTAAAGTCTTCATTGCTGGGAAAGAGAGAATTTGCACAAAGAAAATGCCAATGTTGTCTTTGACAAAAGCGCATAAACATTTGGCAGAATACCAACTGGAAACACACTTACAGTATCTGTGAACTATCAGAAGGCTCCAGAAAGCCAGAGTCAAGCATCAGGAAACCCCAGAAATCTCTCCTCTGTTACTGTGGACCTTACACTGTCCTTAACCTGCAGTTCAGCATGAAGATCAGTGAAAGGGTTCACACCATCATGTAATTAACATTTGGTGTCGCTTGTACACTTGTTCTGAATGCTAACAGCCATGAACGTTTGTTATTTGGCTACTATGTGTGAGCTCAAGTACCCACGTACATCCTTGCCATGAGCCATCATCATCCTGTCATTTTTAAATGGATTTTTTGATCTCCTTTATATTCTTGATTTTAACATGTTCTTTTTTTAATAAGTTTATTATTGTTTTGTTATTTATTTTATAGTGGTTGTATTCTTTGAGCCATTTGGCCATTTTTATGTGTGTCTGTAATTTATTGGTGATTAGTGCTATTTATTGAAAATTAAGTTTATTTTTTCTGCTGTATTCTGTATATCATAATTAAAATATAATTCTGAGAGTCTGTGGATAGTTTAATATTGCTGATATAATATTCACTGTATTTTTCAAAGCGGAAGTAAGCTGTTTCTTTTGAATGTGCAAGATTTCAGATTATTTTACTGATGCAGGGAAAAACTAGAGGAATAACAAAGTAATTAGTGAAACTTTTTAGCTACAAACCAGTGTGTTGTCTGTGCTTTTGACCATTTTTCTTTTCTGTACCCTTTGTCCCTCTAGTGTTTGGGTCTTTAAATTCTGTATTAGAGCATCTGTTTTACAATAACTTGCACGTTGTTGCATCACATTAAACACTTTGCTGTTTGGTCCAGATTCATTTTAAATAAAATAATTGTATGTTTTGGGGTGTTTCTGGAAATCTGGAGCAAGGATCAAGCATAATCAAACGTTTCCGAGATAACTGGAAGACATTTGTTGTGACCTTTGAGAAAAATAAAAAATGCACATATTGCCTAAAAACTCCAAAATAAATATTTTACATAGCATGGATGGGTATAAGATTCATAACATGACAGAACATCCATTTTGTGGATGTACTATATCTTTAACTTGATTGCACGCGTACACACACACACGCCCCCTCCTCCACCCACCCGCTCCTGCGTTTCATTTTGAAGAGCTGCATACTTTTGTTCAATTTGTTGCAAGATGGCAATGAAATTGGCATACTGGGATATACGCGGGGTAAGAAATACTCGTAATTTTTGCACACCTATTTCATACTATTTTGCCTAATTCGAACTTTTTTTTTAAATTCATATTTGATTTCTGCGAAATGTTTGTTTCATAAAACTTCGTCGTGCAGTCATCGCAGAAGAATAGAATCACAGTCAGTGTGGTTGCCGTGTCTAAAAATGGCCAAATAAGTTCGGCTTGTTTAATGTCTCATCTTTGGTTGAAGAGATTGAGAAGTCGAAAGAAAAGAACTAACGTTTTCGTTAGTCAGCAAAAACTTAACTTTACGTGAGATATAACGATAACGGTTGTCTGATGTGACACCGAGCTGAAACATGCAAACTATTTTTTTTCTGTGGGTAACGTTAACTTAAGTTATTTTATTGACGATTCTTAAAAATAAAGTTTTTATACCAAAAAAATCGTTCATCGTTAATAGGAGTTGAAAATAGTTTTTTTGTGGTTTTAGAGCGTCTCTGCTAGCAAAGCCCACGGATGCTAATGTTTGATATCTTAACCTTAATCTTACTGGTTTAACGTTAGATATAACGGTCGTCTGATGTGACACTTAAAGCTGAAACATGCAAACTGCATTTTATTCTGTGGGTATTTTATAGACGATTCTTAAAAATAACGTTAATCGTTGATAGGAGTTAAAAATAACTTTTTATCGTTTATCGCCTCTATGTTAGCAAAGCCCACAGATGCTATTTTACTAAGTTATAAAGATATGTCCTGTTTATCTACAGCCGCTTTGGGTGTGAAATATGCAAAAACACTTGCTGTATTGTAAGTTCATATGTGCTTCAACACGGTGTTAATGCACTCGCTAAAAGCCAATTTTAACTTTGGGTTAGCCTAACTGTTAAACACTTCTTGAGCATAGACCTGAACATAAAATTTCCAACTTAAACTGAAGTAAATCTTGATTTCTTTGGAGCACAGACTTAAGTTTGATCCTTTTTACAGAAGACACTAAAAATATACGTATTAAAAAGTGAAACAAAATAAATATTATGTATTTTTAAGTTTATTAATATTAAAGATGCACAAAAATACTTTCAGATTTTAGATTAAATATATATTTTTCAAAACACGTTATACTCTGAAACTGCATGGAAACAAAAACCATAAATCTAAACACAGGTTCTGTAAAAAAAAAAAAAAAAAAACCTTTACCAAGTTTTGTACCATTCCGTTGAAGTAAAATATTCTAAAAATAACAAAACGTGAAATTTTTCTGTTATTTGTCTTATCATTTTTATTCACCTCATGAATATAAAAATAACAACATAAACCTGTGCGTTTATAAATATGCTGTGTGAAATATCAACCCTCGGTTAATCATTTCAAGGGTAAAAGAAATTTTTTTTTGCAGCAGCTGGAATTATTTATACATTATTAATATCATTTCATCTGATTACAGCTTGCTCAACCAATCCGTCTGCTGTTGGAGTACACTGGTACGAAGTATGAGGAGAAGTTTTATTCTTGTGGTGAGGGTAAGTGATGATTGTCATGCAATACAGTAGCAGACATATTCAGATATAGCCATATAAAACACATTGAGCTGATTTTATATTCTTGCCTTGTAGCTCCCAACTATGACAAAAGCTGTTGGTTTAATGAGAAAGACAAACTTGGGATGGAATTTCCTAATGTAAGTTACCCTGATAGTATTGTTCAGTCTAATATGCAATAACTAACCACCATTACCCTTCACCAGTTGCCTTACTTAGAGGATGGAGACACGAAAGTAGTCCAAAGCAATGCCATAATGAGATACATCGCCCGCAAAAACAACCTCTGTCAGTACTTGATTCATTTATTTCTTTGTGAAATAAAAAAGCATTATTTCTTTATTTCTCAAGCATCAAATAGTCATCCAAGTAGTGTTAGACTTCTCTTTCTAATGCGTTTCTAGGTGGGGAAACTGAAGAAGCGCAGATGAGAGTTGACATCCTGGAAAACCAGGCAATGGATTTCCGCAATGGTTTTGTCCAGCTCTGCTATGGAGACTTTGTGAGTGATTGATTATATATAAATATGTATAACAACATTGAAGAGATCTGCAACTAACAATAATCATTTACTTGTTCATTTATAACATGAATGATTTGTAATCCATTTTTATTTGATTAAAGGACAAAAACAAATCTTGCTACGCTGAGAAACTGCCAGGAACTCTAAAGCAGTTCTCTGACTTCCTTGGTGACAGGAAGTGGTTTGCTGGGGACAAGGTAAATAGGCACAATGTTTGGCAGTATATATAACAGTATGTCTAATAAAATTAATAGTTTGACAATCATCCCACTGTCTCGTCCTGTAGATCACATTTGTGGACTTCATCATGTATGAGTTGTTGGATCAGCATCGTATGTTTGACCCGGAGTGCCTGGATGACTACAGAAACCTTAGATGTTTCCTGGATCACTTCGAGGTTTGGATACAGTTTTTGTCAAACAGAATATTATTTAATATTCTCACATAAATTGTAATATTAAAATTTTGACTCTGAAATTGTGTTCCCTTGTCAGAGTCTTGAGAAGATTGCAGAATACATGAAGTCAAACAAGTTCATGAAAACACCCGTGAACAACAAGATGGCCAAATGGGGAAATAAGAAGGAGTAAAACAGACAAGATCATGTCTCAATAAAGCATCATAAGGTGCACCACCAATTGCTTTGAATATAATTTCAATGCAGTTGAAAAGCACACTGATTTGGGGGACAACTATTTTAAACCTTCCGATAACTAACAAAGCAATTTAAGGATAATTAGTTACATTTACATCCCAGTGGTGCAGTTAACATTAGTATTGATTATAAAAGCATTACAAGACAATCAGAATTCTCACTTGTAGTCTGTAGACATAGTACAAGCACTTCTGTTTAAATTGAAAGTGTTCAGGTGAGTGTAGCACTTTTATTTTTGACTATCTGATGCCATGGAAAGAAAAGAAGCATTTCATTGTTCTATTATTGATGTCACTGTTTGAATTGTGATTCTACATTTGGAAACAAAGTATTAAATGCAGTACTTTATTTTGACCCAATAAAGCAGAGCACAGGTTTGTTCAATGTTTTTTTTTTTTCTTAATGGCGTTTTCTTCTCTCTTGGCAAACCTCATTAAAGGGCTGTTCACATCAAGGAGATAACTATAAAGATGAACATAAAGATACAGTTCCAAAAATCGTTCTCAATTTTAAAGAATAGCAGACTCCACCACAGCTATAGAGATAAAGACACAGGGAAATTATATAATTGGATTCACTTTCAGAAAACATTTGACACCCAAACTGAATCAATCCTGCTACCGAGCTCGAGAATTTAAGGCAAGAGACGAGCGTCCGCTTAGATTGAACAGAAGATAGCATGTATAGTTCTTTATAGCTATAATTCTAGGTGTGAACGGGCCTTAATGATAAAACGTGTTCGTATTTAGAATGGATATGTCATTGATGAAAAAGACGTATACTGTTTAGTACCGTATTTATGCAACGCCGCGCAAAAATGTCCTGCAGAAGAAAGAAACTCGTGCGAGTTTTGAACAGGGTTATGCAGTTGGAATTTGCGTGCAGTCTGGGCACGCCCCAAAGTGTTTAGCCCCGCCTATCGTCCACACAGCACTGGCGCACAAGTAGGTCTCTGTAGAAAAGTAATGGGAGTTACCAGATCAGGTTGTTTTTACACCATGATACCTGATTGGTTGACGTCGGGAGTTACCAGATCAGGGTGTTTTTACACCATGATACCTGATTGGTTGACGTCATAGTGACGTTAGGTTTTGGGGTTGTGTAAGGGGGATCATTTAGATTGCATGATTTAGAAACACCCAGCAGTTTGAAAATACACAAGGTGATAAACGCCCACTTTTGCTCTGCAGAGACCCAAGTCTCCTCTGGCGCGTGCACCACTTCAATTCTACTGCTCCTGCACAGAGGTGCTCGTTGCAAGTTACAAGATGGCAGTGAAATTGGCATACTGGGATATACGCGGGGTAAGAAATATTTTGTGGTGTTAGACATTAAATACATTGTTGTTTCATATTGCAAAAAGTTCACTGCGTAACCTGCAGTTATCACACAATATTAAAATAGATCACTGTGGTTTGTCACGTCTAAAAATAGACCAATTTATACTTAATAGGCAGTGAGGGTTACTTTGGTAATGTAATTGGTTATAGATTTACCCTATTTAAAATGTTATGACTTTTCTGCATTTCTAACGAATGTTTCCAACTGTTAATCATTTTCAAACATTTAAAGCAGGCGGACAATCTTACAGTAGTAGGCTACTCAAAGACTGTCAGACTTTCAGAATCCTTCATCATTTGAATTAAGATTATAATCATTTTAAGCACAACCACCAAATCAGACTTTAGCTTCTGTTTTTACTTTGAGATCGTTCTGCGGTTTAAAAACAGATTTAAAACCATAACAAGAAACCGCCGTGATACTGTTTGAGATCAAATCTTGACATTGATATGACAGGAAACACAGGCATCTAACAGTTTATCTTTAAAAAAATAAATCATAGGCCTATACATAAACCCGAATAGGAAATAAAATATTTATAGTAAAAAGTCCTAAACTCCTGAAACGTCGGAGTCTCGTATTTTAGAGCAGTTAATGCAATTTGGGAATGAAATCAATTAAATCTGTATGTAGGTATGTGTGAAAATACTCAGATGTAACTCCCTTTGTAACTTTTTCACAAGTAACTGTAATTTAATTAGGCATACAAATATTTCCTCAGTAACCGTAACTGATTATTACATTTATTTTGTAATTATGTTGCATGTTCCTTTACACTCCAACCCTGTTAATGTGTAAACCGTGCATAAATCTTTAGTGAACGATAAGTCGAAGTGCTTTCCCTATACCATTATATTAAGCCCAACCCCCACCCCTGGAATTTCAAGTGAATTTTATTTTATTTCATTCTATTTTATATATAGCGCCAGATCACATCAGAAGACGTGTAAAGTTACCTCTCCTAATGAACAGGTCTATAGCTTGTTCTTTTGTTAAATAAACCAAATAGCCTTATGTTATTTATCTTATTTACACGACAGTATCATTTCTGTCTCTACATGGTCGTGGTTGACAATTCTCCTCTGCTCTCTGCGCGCACACATAGGTGAGCAAAACAGCGGGCCGTGAGCGCGCGTCGGAAAATATTTCGCGTCAACAAGCTGACAAAAAATATCTGCGTTTTTTAAACGCTCCCAGGGTGATAAGGATGGCAACCTTCGCTCTTCTGAGAGTAGTTCGGTGTACCGATCAAATAATGATGCCTTTGTACTTTAAACATATGGTTCAGAGCTTGTCAGTGGTTTTTACAGGAGTTGTGGATCAAATTTAACAGACTTTGTCTTGTTTCGCCATGCCCACTGATAGGTTTACCTGGAAGCTGCCTCGAGTGTTGTTACACCCCAACATGCAACTGCAAATTAAGACTAAACGCCTGAGGCATTCTTTTAACAAGGGCTTTTTTCTTTTCTTTTTTTCCTTTACGCGTTTTTAAAGCCCTTGGCAAAAGGTTTCGCTTCATACATTTTAATGATAGGAAAAAGCTACAAAAAAGTCAATTTTTAATATAGAGAAATATGATTTTGTTTTTATACACTTTAGCCTACATCATATTCAATACCATTATATTAATGACACAAATTTATGGATAAAGAATTTACCCAGAATCAACATTATATTAATGAAAAAGCCAACATTCTGAATACAACATGATAGAACAAGTAGGCAGTGAGCTGTGACATGAAAGTGGGTGGGGGGTATTAAATAAGCTCATCATCTGGGATTTTGAAGTGCCCTTTATTTACTGTTTCTGAAGATATAAAGACACCATCAAATCTTTAATTGAACATTTTTGGTTTTCATAGAATATTGCAGTTTATTATAATGTCTTTTCCATGCACTTAATTCACAAAAATGAATATTCTTAACCATCCTCCAACTGTCAGTCTGCTGCAAGCTAGAGATGATGAAAAGATGTGTAAAAATCAAGCCTTGCCTGTATTTTTTTTCTCTTTTGATATTATAGCTTTTTAGTGTTGCCCATCTCTTAAATATGTGAATGAGGATATTAATTATATACAGTGTGATATCTTGACACTGTTTATTATTTCAAGAGTGAGAAAAATGCATAGCTGAAGCTATATTTCATGATTTTCATCTGATTACAGCTTGCTCAACCAATCCGTCTGCTGTTGGAGTACACTGGTACGAAGTATGAGGAGAAGTTTTATTCTTGTGGTGAGGGTAAGTGATGATTGTTATGCAATACAGTAGCAGACATATTCAGATATAGCCATATAAAACACATTGAGCTGATTTTATATTCTTGACTTGCAGCTCCCAACTATGACAAAAGCTGTTGGTTTAATGAGAAAGACAAACTTGGGATGGAATTTCCTAATGTAAGTTACCCTGATAGTATTGTTCAATCTAACATGCAATAACTAACCACCATTACCCTTCACCAGTTGCCTTACTTAGAGGATGGAGACACAAAAGTAGTCCAAAGCAATGCCATAATGAGATACATCGCCCGCAAAAACAACCTCTGTCAGTACTTGATTCATTTATTTCTTTGTGAAATAAAAAAGCATTATTTCTTTATTTCTCAAGCATCAAATAGTCATCCAAGTAGTGTTAGACTTCTCTTTCTAATGCGTTTCTAGGTGGGGAAACTGAAGAAGCGCAGATGAGAGTTGACATCCTGGAAAACCAGGCAATGGATTTCCGCAATGGTTTTGTCCAGCTCTGCTATGGAGACTTTGTGAGTGATTGATTATATATAAATATGTATAACAACATTGAAGAGATCTGCAACTAACAATAATCATTTACTTGTTCATTTATAACATGAATGATTTGTAATCCATTTTTATTTGATTAAAGGACAAAAACAAATCTTGCTACGCTGAGAAACTGCCAGGAACTCTAAAGCAGTTCTCTGACTTCCTTGGTGACAGGAAGTGGTTTGCTGGGGACAAGGTAAATAGGCACAATGTTTGGCAGTATATATAACAGTATGTCTAATAAAATTAATAGTTTGACAATCATCCCACTGTCTCGTCCTGTAGATCACATTTGTGGACTTCATCATGTATGAGTTGTTGGATCAGCATCGTATGTTTGACCCGGAGTGCCTGGATGACTACAGAAACCTTAGATGTTTCCTGGATCACTTCGAGGTTTGGATACAGTTTTTGTCAAACAGAATATTATTTAATATTCTCACATAAATTGTAATGTTAAAATTTTGACTCTGAAATTAATTGTGTTCCCTTGTCAGAGTCTTGAGAAGATTGCAGAATACATGAAGTCAAACAAGTTCATGAAAACACCCGTGAACAACAAGATGGCCAAATGGGGAAATAAGAAGCAGTGACAATGACAAGAGTGTCTGTGTTATGTTTTTTTGGTACTACTATTTTAACCTTTCCCAATATACAAAGGATTGGAGAAATGTATTGGTGACCTTATTTTTACTCAATAAAGTAGAGCACTGTTGTGTTCAGTTTTTTTTTAAAGGCCTTATTGATCAGATTTTATCCTAATAAACAAACGCATCCAGATTTAATTAACTTTATTACTGCTGTGAGGTTAAACACAAACGCATAAATAGATTGTTGAACTTAAACTGTAACTTAAATGTAATAAAATATATATTTAACCCCAAAATCAAAAGTTTATTTTAAGACTAATAAACTGTTCATTTAGGCAAAAAAAGACAATAAGTCAACCAAAATGGGTTGGTTATTGACCATTTTTTAATGTACAATGCACAATTAGGAAAGTGTTACTGACATGATTCATTTTCATTCAGCACATGTAACAGCTAAATAACATACAATTTAAAAAGTGCCCACCACCCCAGTGACATCAGTGGAAATCAATTTAATGGAACAATCTGTATCAAATAAATAAAATGAAGGCTTTAAACGTATACATCATTTGCATCTGTGAAAGGTAATATAACTATGATCTGTGTCTAATGAATGGAAATGTTGAGGTTTTTACTGAATAGTTCTTGTTTATTCAGGTCCAGACACATTGATTCTTGATATCAAAATGCACCAATGTCCTCAGATTATCAGCGGCCACCATACTGACTGTATTAAGCCTCACTGGCAAGCTGCAAAGGAAATGGACACTGATGACATTTGTGTGCTTTGCCTCAGGCACTAAAAACATTTGAAACACTGAATACTGTGAATCACTTCACCACAATGAAAAGCGCTTTATACTGTAAATATCTGAATTTGTACAAGATGTGAGAGTTTACTCACTGCATTACTTACCGCAATGGTGGATCTGACGCTCTGCAGTTGGAAGAAGACTCGACCTCCTTCCTCAGGACATATTGCTCTGATATCATCCCGTTTCATTCCCAGCAACATTGCTCCATTGAACACCCCAAGATTCTGGATTGTCCTACACAAGTACATGATGAATCAAATGGTTAATATAAAAAAAACAGCAAGCTAATAAACTCAACAAGTTAATAAATAACTTTTTGGAGCATGTTACTGTATTAGTAACAAGCTATTTCTGTTATGTATAAAAATATCATAACTACATTTTGGTGTAGTCTAAAGAATCAATGAACTCTATGTGCTCTTCCAGCTAATTAATGGCTAAGACCTGCAAAATTCAATTACATTTTCTAAGGGAACTTGTTTTTTAGGTTTGACTATTTTAAAGATAAAATTAATGGTGATAGAACTGGTTTCTTACATTTTAGAAAAGCCTTTGTATTGTAACCAGGCTTTAACTTCCTAAGGTCTAGAATTAATATCTAGAGATGGAGGACCTCTCATATTTTGCTGAAAATAAAGAGGTGCAAATTTCAATTACATGAATGAATTGTGTATCAATCTATCAACCAAAATCAATTAGCTGGTTAAATACACAGTAATACATGTCAAGACCAAACAGTGCTGAAAAATTGGGTGCCATACATTGACAGACCAGTTTTTTTGTGTGTTTTCACATAGCTGATGTTAAAAAAAAAGGAAATAGAATAACACCATTGTTAAGTATGTCCTTAATACATTATTGAAACCATGACTTCCTGTTGGCCTTTGACCATTGACAGGCTCTAGAACATTCTGAGGCACATAACCCTCCTCATTATGACTGATCTTCACTTTCCACCATTGCCCGAACTTGTCGGTTACCTATTTACATAAGCATAGCAGTGTATAAGCACAAACTGTATGCATTTTCTGCACGCAGGAAAAAAAGAAAACCCTTGTTATCATTAGTTACTACTTTAGTAAAAATGAATTAAGAATTTTATTAAATGTTAAAAATAATATGAAGTAATTTTTCTTAATTACTTCATATTAATTTTAACATTTAATAAAATTATTAAAATCAAGTTGGAATTGTTGGAAATGAACTAACAATAAACAGTTGTATTTTAATAAACTATAAAAAGTTTAATAAATGCTTTAACATGTGTATTGCTCATTGTTAGTTAAAGCTGGTTAATGTTTTAACTTATATTAACTAATGGGACCTTAACTGTAAAGTGTTACCAAAAAATGTATATTGATCTAGTCACTTATTACTTGCTATATTGATTTAGTCACTTGTTCACCCCTAAAGTGTGTTTACATATCAAGAGGTTAAAGGTCAGATTATTACCTGCACCATGTCACCCTGCATCACACTCAGTTCCTGACTGTTTCTTGCCATGAAGTCACAGAGCATCCTCATGTAGAGCAGCAGCTCAGCTGACCTGCCATAAAATAAGACAAAAGTGTTACTAGACTTGATTTGAAATTTACCTCTTACATTCTTTAGTGAACTTTAGTGTCCATTAAAAGCTATGTACTTATAAAGTTAAATAAACAATGTTTTGCTGTCACAACTGCATAACTAATATCGGGGTATTTAGAAGGTAGTTCACATGATATGTCTCACCGCATGGATGGTGTGTTCCAGGCTCCATTTTCCTGAAAGTGAGGTTAAACACTAATTTGTACACAGTTCATTGTATTATACCTTAGGTTAAGATGTATAGGTCAAACACCTAACATACTTTATGACCACCTCATGCTAATATCAGGTGAAGTTTGCCCTCTGAGAGATTTTACCTGTTCTGATGACCTCTGCATGACATTCCCGAGTGGGAAACGCTCGCTGTTGCTCCGTGACAGCTGCCTGCTGCCGGGAGGGGACTGGGATGGGCCGGGCGGAAGTGGCTGCCAGCCGTCATAAAATTCAGGGTAGTAAGGAAAGCTCTGATCCCCGTTTGGCCATTTGGATTTGATTGGGAAAACAAATACAGAAAAATCATGAACTTTTCTCCTATGTTTGCTAATCTGTAAAGAACATATTTTGTAGAATAGAAGACCTTGGGATGCTCCATGCGTCACCCAAACTGCCCCACAGTACGTCCTCATTTGGTGTGATACATTTTCCCAGGAGATGTAGAGCTTTTTCTGTGAGCAGTGGACTCAGCACTGTGGGAGGGATGTTGGGAGGATACTGACTCACCATCTGAAGCATGAAGAAACATTCAGGAACTGAGTGTGATGAGGGGTGATATGGTGCATCTCCTGACCTTTAACTCTGTGACATGATGTAAAATGTCAGTGGTGCACAAGTGACTAAATCATCAAAAGTAAAGCCTTTACTCTGGACAGAATGTATACTCTTGAAAATAAAAGTTCAAATAGGAGGAACTTTTGGGACCTTCTTTTTTTTGCGATACCATAAAATATCTATCTTGGGTTCCCCAAACAACCTTTCAGTGAACAGTTCATAAAAGAACCAATTTTCTTAGCGGAAAGAACACTGTAAACATCAAAAGAACCTTTGTCCACTATAAAGAACCTTGGATGTTAGAACCTAGAAAGATTCCATGGATGTTAAAGGTGTTTTAAGGAACCATGGACTACGATGATTTAAGGAACCTAATACAAAATTGTACATGCTTATACAACTTTCTTATTCTTTCTTATTCATTGCTATACTTTTTTAAACAGGTAACAAGCCAGGTCCTACTGACTCATCTGAAGTTTCAGGAATATAACAGCTTTTAACATGCAGTCTGAAAGTATGCACATCCATTTTCATTGCCTGATGAAAAAACAAATGTATGAAATGTGACTGCAATGCAAACAAGCTTAACCAACAGATACTTACAAGAGCAAGGGAAGAAACGAGACTGCGAACAAAATCAGAAACAGGAGGATTCTTTAGGTGACCATCTAGCTTCCTCTGTCACAAGCAGAGATGAGCATGAAAATGGTAAACTTTTTATTGAAAATTCATTGAATTTTGAATAATGAGACTACTGAAAACAAATATACATTGAAGTTGTCTAATGGTAGTCTTGGGATCATAAAAATTAAATTTATATAACATACCAGAAGGTTGAAGCCATACTTTATTTTCTGCAGATAGGATATGTACTCTTCCACAGGGGGTATACTTGCAACTATATTTAAATATTATAGTAAAAAAATTATAATGTTGAAATGTTGTAGATTTTATTTACATATAAAATTTAAATAAAAATAATAAATTATATTAAATTAAATTATTAAAATAAGTACTATGTGTTAATTGTTCACCAATTTTTTTTAAGCATTTTTCTTTTTCTTGCATCCACCATGTTTTGGCAAAGCTGAGACAACTTTATATGTAAAGATCTCAATGTCAGCTCCTACATGATTGAAATCTCCTATAAAGAATAATTAAATGGATGGAGGTAATGTCAATAAATTGATTTATGAATGAATAGATTAACAGTATACTGTGCAAAATTGTCAGTAAAAACAACCATCCGAATCTCTTTTTACAACACTGAATGGAGAATGAGTCTGCTCTTGCTCAGACTGCATTGGCCTGTTATGGGCTTCATCTCTGAGGAATGGCATAGTGGGTGAAGTGGGTGGGTCTGTCATCTGGGAAAATAATTATAAAAGATCTATTGCTTACCAAAAAAATGGGTTATACCATGATACATTAGCACTTTAATTTAAATAACAAATTAAAAGATAACAAATTAAAAATGTTAAATTTTTCAATCTAAACTGACTGAAGAGAGGGTCTACTAGGCATGTATTTTTCTGAGTGAAATGAACTCTTCAAGTGGTCACCATAGTCTTCATAGTTGCTGTACAGAGAAAGTGGGAATTCTGGGGGAGTAGGGTTTGGCTGCATGGGAGCTGGTCTCTTCATGCTCCCTGGATAACCCCAACCAATCATCCTTTCCAAATGGCTCCTAAGAAATAGAAAATATATCACTGTCAGTACAGCACAGATAAAAATTGAGGTTGTAGAAAAGAGAAAAAAAAAATAATACAGTCACTTATTACAGATTATTTTATAATAATTATATATTTAATTTATGATTCCAAATAATCAATAATGTCCATTTAAATAATTACATTTTAGCAAATTTAAAGTTGATGCCTGATTCTCAGTACAACATGTTTGTGAGTTAGCAGCTGACCTGATGTCCATCTCTGGTTCTTTAAGCAGTGGTGTGGCAACCCCTCCTAGCTGTATTGCCTTTTCCAGATCATTTGCCACCTCCTGAGCCTAGCCATTGAAAACATCACAGATATCTTTATAATAATAATAATAATAATAATAATAATAATAAAACAATCAGGGCACTGACAGAGGGAGTGGAATGGAAACTCCCACATCAAACCACAAGATATATTATGACAGATTTATAGTGTGCAGATGCACCACTATCTACCATTGGGTGAATCTAACATTTTTGACTACACTGCAGAGTGTTGTTCCTCACCCCAATCTCCTCACACTGAAACAGGAAGGCCCGTGGAGCTCTCTGGCTAGGATCCTGAACTGAGATAATGAGAAGGGAGTCAAACACACAACTGTCCAAAACAGCTCTCATCGCCAGGATGCTACTCAAGCGCACAGACTCCAAAACCTCTTACAATTCAGGAAACAGAGGAAGAGTTTAATGTTAGTAACCATTTAAAAAGGCAAAAGTATTTGCTCAGATTAAAGTATTTGAGCATAAAATGTAAAAAATGTACACCTGCCCATGGTCTCTATATCACACAGCTGTAGCTGGTTGGCGTGGACCTGCAGGATCATATCCTGACCCCACACTTTCCCTTTACTATCCATATTCTTTAACCTGTTCACGCAGTCATCAGTGCTGCTCACCTCTCTGCCATCTAACACACAGGTGAACAGGTGCTAGGGAACAGAAAGAGAATTAGATTGTATGTTGTTTTATTATCACATATGAATCACACAGAGGCTTATGTTAAAGAGGGACATGTGAAAATCAGCCTTGCTAAGTCATCGCATTTTACAGTTCAGTTTGTGTGGAGATCTCTACAGTGCATGTAAGATAAGCGTCGGTTGTCTGTTATTTTGTATAACACACATTAGTGAAGTGGGTGTTGGCATTGTGCTTACAGATTAAGATTATGCATCAGTAACATGCAGTCAGCACAAATGAACATTTCTAAATTATTAGTTTATAAGTGTAGTTAACAAACACACAAACTGGATTCAATCTTACCTCTACTCTGTACTGAAAGTGGTCTTGTTGTCTGCTGATTGATTCTGAATACCCCTTCCTTTGCACTAAAGCATCAAAGTCAAGTTTTAATTACGGTACATTATTTTTTATGTTATGTTATTTAAGTGGGTTTTGTACTTACTGTAGATGGATTTAGCACTGTGACGAGACATGCCAGAGCCCTGGGACAGCGGCTCAGGTGAGAAGCCTCTATAATATAATCACAACACAAATCATCTGTATAGACTATCTATATATATACACACACACACATACATATATAATAATTTTGTAACTTAAATAATATAATAGTAAATAATTATTATTATCAAATAATAATTTTCATCACTACATTTCTTATTTTGAATATTATCTATTGTCAGTTTATTCTAAACTGAACTGTTCTTAAAAATATATATAACAAAAAATAATGTGGACACCCACTTCTGATATACTAGTTTGACTATTTCTGTAATTAACAATATCTTGAGTCTGAATAATTCTGGGTGTCCAATTTTATTGGAAAAGTTTTCTGGGGAACTGGAAACAAAAATCAAATACTTAATCATCTTTATTAACCTTGCCTCACAACGTTTTGTAACGACAACCTTCCTGACAACTGTTATGAGAACCGATATGAGAGAGATAGAAGGCAGGATGGCGTGCTATATTGAAACACCCTTACTTGTGTTTCAGGTACAAATTCCACCCGCAGAATAAAGAGTAAAAGGTATTGCTGACAGAGGCGAGAAAATACCTGTACCTCGACTGGAAAACCGGGACAGGGTTCCTCCCGTACATTTTGACTGTGCTTTTTAACACCTATAATAATAACATTATCAGTCATAAAACCATTTGGAAAAATTAGCAGATGAACATTTGTCATGTCAGGCAGGCAGCTACATAAGTTATGAAGAAGTGTTTGTTCATCAGTTGTGGTTTCACAGCACTGAACTTTTCAAAAAGATGTTAAAGTGTTCAGTCATCAAGTACTTGTATGTGCATGAAGCTAGCTGATACTTGCAATGTTACATCCTCAAAACCTTTAAAGCTGCTTAAAGGCAAATCTCAAAACAAGAGCTTTTTATATACAAAAGTTGATGTCCTTAAGAAAAGTATAATTATAAATTCAACCAGTCAATTAGTGAATACTGCCTGATTTATCAATATTGTAACTTGACATTTATTTTCAAATTTATAGTGAAAATGTAATTCTATAATTAATATATCAGATCATTCAAATGAAGTATGTAAAACATGGCAGAAAGACTGGCTTTCATTAACTAATTACAATACAACAATGTAGAAATTAATGTTCAACAATTGATTTGCTTTTTGGTCTCAGAGTTCCTCAAAAAAGGTCGAGAACTGTCCGGTCGTGAAGTGTGCAACATATAAACCAGCAAAAACTGCTGACAGCTCAAAGCTGGAACTTTCTGTATCACAACTTAACAAATTTGGCTTTGCAAGAAGAAAACATTAGCAGAAGTGTTACACCATAGAACAAACCAAAAAAGAAAAACACTAATATTACCACTCCTCTAAAAGACAACACAGATTAGAATAATTAAGATAGAACCACATTTTGTATCTTCAAACTAGCCACTGCCATATCAATCTGTGTAAATCGCCAGATATCAGTGCCTTGACGTTTGTAGCAGTTATACTAAATAAGTATCATTGAAACTAACCATGTTCATAGACAAATGATTGTACATTACCTTAGAGAAAATCCTAAATAAATTTAACTGCAAATCTTGAAATCTAGGTTCAGATCACTCCAGAATTTGGACATATCCTCAAGTCTTCTCCATGCACTTCTAATATTTTGGACTTCCTGCTCTGAAAAGCTGAGGTCAAAGTGTAACTCCTGAATAATAGTAAATCAGAAGGTAATAGCAGGTAGGTTTTTCCATTTCCTCTGAGTACAAACGAATTGTGATTAATAGACAGCCATGTGACGTCTACAAGTGACGCACAGTGACCCCAGGCTGAATCTGTACACCTACATCACAGTAAACACCTTGCTATATAACCATAACTAAATATTATGCCAAATTTTAAAAGAAAAATGAGAATATGTTTCAACCATTTTAAATGATGTTCAAAATAAAAACAAGTACTTGGAGCACAGTTAATAAGATAATTAATTAGTTTGTAGAGGCATTGTGAAAAGTATGGCTTATCTGTTAAATATAAATGATCTTACTAATGCCACCTCACAGCTCAACAGAACATTTAAACTATTAATGTCAGGACTGCAAGACGGAGAACTGGAGTTCTTCAAATCCTCACACAAAAAGGACAGAAAAGGCATTAAATGAATAACCAAATCTTTTATTTAATATGGGTATGTACACTTGACGACACTGCCAGACTGGCATG
This sequence comes from Carassius carassius, assembly GCF_963082965.1. Classification (NCBI taxonomy): domain Eukaryota; kingdom Metazoa; phylum Chordata; class Actinopteri; order Cypriniformes; family Cyprinidae; genus Carassius; species Carassius carassius. The sequence goes on along the minus strand of NC_081788.1, from coordinate 17,685,619 downwards.
ATCATGAGGAAATGGTTCATTTAGAATGAAAACTAGACATTGACAGAGACCTATACTGAAGCCCGAGCCTGAGTGTTCTTGGCTAGGACCTTCAGATCTGCAATGCACTTGGCGATGCTTTCCTTCTCCTGAAAGACACAAACAAAAAATACATTGTAGAGATAACAGTAAAAAAAAAAAGAAAGAAAAAACAAAAACAGTAATAACATTATCAGAACAATTATTATGTGGTAAAGGTCCATAAATGGGTGAAAGTTTGTCTAAATTAAGGGAACCCTGTTTTACCGTGCCAATGTTATCCATGTTACATGTATTAAAGTAATAACAGTAAATGTTGACACTTTAAAATAAAGTGCAACCTAAATTAGCTAAAGAACAACATTAATTTGACATGTTTAGACCTTGATAAGACACCAAGAATCCCTCAAAATCTTGAAGGACTGAATACAAAGACTACATCTAGAGGCCAAGCTAAAAATGACTCATGTATACAAATTCTGGATTAAAGTAGGATTTATATTTGGCCTCATTGGTAGTTGACCAGTGTTCAGTTACATAATCTTAGTCTCTATGTTAGGACCGTGCTGTGTCTTAAGAACTAGTCTGACCAACAAGCAATTACCAAGGGGTAATGGTTGTATTTTTTGGATTCAAATTAGACCAATCTAAGCTTTAATGTAACAGACTTTAAAAAAAAAAAAAATAGACAACAAACTTTTAAGTCTAATATAAGCATTTTATGCAACAGGCCACAGAAATGCTCAAATGATTCTGAAAAAAAAAAAAAAATCTGAAAATAATAATAATTAGAGAAACTCAAATAATAATTCTTCTCTAGAAAAACAACACTATCCACCTTGAACAAATGCTTCCTGTGTATAATATGAATACAGTCAAGTGTCAATGGAGTGACCATAATCCGTGTACCTGCTGAGGAGTGATGCTCTTGATGACGCTCTGCTCGACCCAGTTCACCATGTGCTCTTGCTCCATGCGGCGGTGCAGGTTCTGAAGTTCCACCTGGTAGTCCAGCCTCTTCTTCACCTCATTGGTCACCATGTGCAGCCGCTCCCTGTAATTGGTCTCCAGCAGCATAGCCACATTGTTCTGATGGAAAATAGGAAGAGGAGCATCACAAAACTACTTAGTGCCATTCTAAAAGTTATTTGTAAATAATTCCAAATTTAAATGTAAACACAAGTGTGGATTTGTGATGTTTATGGATAATAAATGAAGGCAGATGATCATTCACTGGAAAAATGTCACATTCTTTGGCTATTCTGTCCTCCTCACCCTCTTGGCATCAAAGAGCATGTGTCTTCCTTCTACTCTCCACTGCTCCTTCTTCTCATCCTCGATGCCTTGAGCTAGGCTAGCCATGGCCTGATCCTTCACTTCCTGAGCCTTTGCCACTTTATCCTGCAGAGGAAGAGCGAGAACTGAATATTAGTCAAACAAATCCCGTAGCTACAGTCATTTGGGGTAATTGTTCACATCATCAAATTTATCAGCAGATACTATTCCAGTCTCAATGCAATTTCAGTGTTTTGCCGCACAATTTCATTTGTTTACATTAATATCATTAATTACATTTCTGTTGAACACAAAACACTTTCTGCACCTCGTTGATTTTATCAGCGAAGGTGGCCACACTGGGCCCAAACTTCTTGACGCCGTAAATGACGACTGCACCGATTGACGCAGCAGCAAATGTCTCGTGATTGATTACGTAGATTTCCTTAGACAGCATGTAGAGGAGCAGACCAGTGCCCAACATATAAGGCCCTGCAAACAGAAGAGAACACTGTTGATACAAACAAACCTGTGTATCAACGGACTGGCTCTCGAGTGAACTTTGAGAATGAACTCTTTTTTTTATTTAAAAGACAAAAAGGAACCTGGACAACTGGGAAACACTTGAAAAGGAGGCAATAAAGCTGAGAATCGCACCTGTGACACCGGTCTTGGGGTACAGCAGAGTGAAAAGCTCCTCTGGGAAGATGCCATGACGGACCTTTCCTCCCTTCTCGGGGAGAGGGGGTACAGGTGCAAGACTCTGGGAGGACTGATGAAAGGAACGAGAGGCCTGAACCAGGCTGAGGAGGAAAAGCAGGACAGGGTTAGAGGTTTATGGATGTCATTGATTGTCATTTGTTTTGCAGTTCTCTTCAACCCCAGACTGATATACACAGCACTGACCAAAAGAATGAAAGTTTTTACATACCAAGCGCCAAAGGACCCGCTGTTTTTCAGGGTATGACCTACAATAAACAGAAAACAGAACAGTTAGAAAAGGACTGAAAACATCAACGCCTTTCATTACTACTTGCAATCATCTTTTATTGAGTGCAACAGTGATTTATTTAAAAGAATCAATGATTCGTTTAAAACAAATGAAATAAAAATTTTCTTGTCACGTCTAAAAGATGCTCTGTACATTTCATTAGTTCAATAGTACTAACATACTATTAAAAACAACTCGCATTGTTTTGAAATAAGATTTTAAGATTATAAATTACAAGCTGTCAACAATCAGGTTAGGAAATGAGGCAAATTAAAAACAATTTCAACATTTGCACTCCAGAATTCACATTCAGGAAATGTTATTATTTGAGAAAATATAAATTATTACGCAGCCAATATAAATGGTTAAGTCTGAAAGGTACATTAGCTCTGAGCTAACAGCTAAACAATTCAATACAAGGACATACAGAAAGCACAACAACTCCACGATTGTTCTCACAGAGCAACTGTTCCCTGAGCATAAATCTGTACTTCACTGAACTTAATACGTCATTTGAATTATAAAATACATTCATTAGAAAAGATAAACACGTTGTTTATCTGCAGGTTCCTGTGCGGCCATTCACACCGTGCGGCCTAATTTTACCCTTCAACTGCACATTCTCTCATTAAACCGCCTATATAATCCACACGATCAACGAGAAGAGTTAGGGTGCCTTTCATTAGATAAATCACCCACCTGAAACGAGCACCAGTCTCGATAACATGTTTTAACGGGTGAATACCAGGATCCCTGGACGAAAAGTCTCTGTGCCCTTCTGGACCAAGGATGAGGAACTCTCGCCTCAGGTATCGCGAGATGTTCCAAAAACCAGCGATCTGTCACATCCGGGAAACCCTGCTGCACTATGAAAGGGAGCAAGCAGGTGGCGCCAGTTCACCATAAAAACAATAAAGGAAACGTTGACACTTGCAAGTTGTTGCTAGCATAAATATTCAAACATATTAATGATTATAATAGATACCAATAAGCATTTAAATAAGTCTTAATACAGATAAACACTGTTCATTTTGATTCTTGTTTGGGAATTGCCTAACATTAAAATGTACAGTTGGCTCTATACACTAAACATAAGGCGATTTACAGCCTAGCAATATATTTTAAACTTTACTTATTGTAAAGTCTGTTTCTACATTCACTTCAAACTAAAATTAACTGATAATTTTTATTGATTTCTTCAGCTCAAAATAATTTATTTTCATATAAACACTAACACGAGTCCACCTTGAATTTCTGCTTGCATTTTAAAATCTTGCTTTGATATAGCAGGGAATATTTATTCTATGTCGTCTTTCTCTTTCTCTCCAGTCCCTCCCCGTCCACTATTGCTACACTTAAACAATCAATATAACCACCCCTCCAGTCCTAATCTTAGGGCCCATCCGTGTGTGGCACCAGTTTCAAAACGCATGGCTGCTGAGATAGAGGAACTCATACAAGTTGTGAGGTTCATCTTACTTCCTGTCAAGCAAGCAAGGCAAACGAAATGGACCGCCCTTTGTTGAATTAACTAGTTTTCAAGTGCCATGTAAGCTTCAAAGTGTGCAGACTCGGCTTTCACAATTATTTTAACTCCTGGGACTCATCTCAGAACAGGTAGCTACTTTGATTAAAAGCTATAAAGAGACAAATATGCTTAAACTCATTCTAGCTGATCTGCATTTGGCTTTTATGATAGTGTAACTGAATGCAGGCTTGTTATTCAGCTGCAACTTGATATTTATTCAAACATCTTGACATTTGATGTAATGTATTTATTGTAGTATTGTTTACTGTTTTATTTGTTTATTTTTAATTGGAAATGGTTGTAAAGTAATGTAGATGTTCAGGCAATGTGGTGCCTAAAATTGTTGCAAATCAGTTAATGGGAGCATTGCATATTATCTTGTTCATACTTGTTCATGTTAAGTCATTATTAAGATATCTGCATATATATGAAGTCCGTGTGATTTTTTAATGAAACAATGATGGGTTGGTTTTTTCTTTCTTTCTTTTTTTCAGCTGCATGTAACTTGAAAACAATATGACAACCTTTGAAACAATATGACAGCAGAAGTGAATGACTGGACATACTTCATCTTACAGTATGTTTAATTAAGCATTTACTATTTTATATGTAGCCACTATGAACATGATTTTATTGTAGCTCTGAAAAGAATGAGAACACACAAGTGCGACCTACAACAGCATAACTGTAGCTTTTTTTTTTGTTGTTGCTTGTTTTATTACAAAAGTTGTTGATTATCCACATTTTGTGTTATTTGCTTATTTTGGATGGTCTACTTCTGAGATCTAATGATATAGTGTCACTAAAAGACGGATAATACAATATGTTTTTTCAATTACAGGAAATTGCCACTTCAAGAACCACACATTTACATTGTAAGGTGACATTCCAGTGCCTTGAAACATCCCACAAGGTTTTCACCTTATTCAGAGTGGGACAGAATGGAGGATGCTCATGACAAAAGAAGTACACCTGCCGCAAATTACGAGTATAAAGTGGAGCAGCGTGCCGTGAAGCACAGAGAAATCAGCCATCGCAATAACACAACATCATGTCGCAGTCCCACGAGAGATCTGGACACAAGGTGGATTAAAACTGAAATGCATCGCAAAAGACAGTTTGAGTTCTTCAAAAGAAGACCAGTGGACCATGGCACATACGCACTGTTATCTGCAGTGCCAAGGCACAGATACTCAAGGGAAACCCTGCATGCACCAGAGCACATGACACAAACCTTAACGTCAATCAGACAGTCCTCGATAACAAGTCGAAATATAAAGCTCCAGAGAGATGCCGTTAACTTTACAAAGCAGGTAGAGAGAATATTAACCAGGTCTTTGTCCTGTGACTGATGAATCGCCAGTTTTATGGTCTATATATTCTTACATATTTTAAATTATTAAATTCAAGAAAATGTTTTATAATCTTTAATGATATCCTCTATAACAGGGGTCACCAAAGTTTGTCCTGAAGGGCCGTTCGTTGTTCTGCAGAGTTAAGCTCCAACTTGGCTCAATACACTTGCCTGGTTTTGGTGTGTTTGATTAGGGTTGGAGCTAAACTCTGCAGGACACCGGCCCTCCAGAACCGAGTTTAGAGACCCCTGCTTTATGATAACACTGATCATCTATAATAACACTGAAATCAAATGTACAAATTATAAAGACCGTCTCCATGGATCCAGTGAATGATGAACATGACCTGAAATCAGACGAATGGAATGTACCAGTACTCAAATCTTTTCGGCTTCGTGGGAAAATTAAAAACGAGCGAGGTTAGTGGATTTTCTGATGAAAAACCATAACTCCCACTAGGTCATGTCTAACACTGCTTTAAATTAAGACATGAATACTTAAGATCAAATGAGTAATGGTAAGATTAAAATGTAAAAACATACTGGTGTTATGCACTGCATGATGTTGGGGAAAAATATTTTTCAGTGTTTTTTTATATGTGCCAGGATGTGACACATTACAAAATAATATTATATTAGTAATATTACAATGATTATTTTGTGTTTATAATTCATACAGTTCTGCTGAAAGACATCACTCAGCTCTCAAACACCCAGAAGACATTGCAAACAGCCAGCATTCAGACTGAGTGAGTCAAATTACATTTACTGTATATTTTAAAAGTAAAAACTTAATCATAATGCACCTGTTTTGTAAATATTAATGCAGCATTATGAACTCTCTTCCTTCAGGTCTGGATTTGTTACCGTCAAAGAAGCAGTAAGGAATAGAATGCTTGTTTAAAAACAAACAATTTACTATTCTCAAATAGTTAAATGTTCATTTTTTTTTTTTTTTTAGGATGTACACCAGTTGGCTGACTATTTAGAAGTATGACAGCCCATAACATTCATATTTAAAAACACCTGTTCTTTCTTACTGTCTTTAATATGTTACTGATATTATGAAATGTGACATTTCTATGCAGGAGGCCTTACAAAGAGAAGAGGCTCTTAAAAAGAAGCTCTCCAACCTCCAGAAAAGTGCCGTCGCATTACTGCACTCTACAGAGCTCCTGTGGAAGGTACATTAGTAAACTATTTCCTGCTGAAACAGCATCATTCTGAGGCACACAAGCACCTGTACATGAATTCGAATCAAACACACTGACCATGTGAACTCCTTCATACAGACTGTCAAATGTTCTTGCTTCCTTTGAGCTGTGGTTATTAAAGAAAAATGAAACAAACCAAATACAAAGATATTTTGAAATTAATGGTCATTACTCATACATTAGCTATGATGTCATTCTGCTTAATACTGGCTTCATCATTTGTTGATTTTCTTGGTTTGGTCACAGCAGTAACACAGAGAGAGGCTGGAGGGATGGTCTTGTGGCCGACAGCATCCGGCTCCTTATGGCTCGTTCAGAAAAAAACAAAAAAAAAAAACAAGAAAGGTTCCTTTTCTAGCTCACACACACAAAATGGAGAGCAGTGTAGGCACGCATCAGAGAGGTGTTTGTTTGGGCTTTTGCAGTGCTTCAAACTCGTCCCTCATTCAAACTTTTCAATTTTGGGCTCATGACAACTTCTATATGTTTCTCAAGGGCCAATATACTGTAGCAATCAGTCAAGAATTATTAATAATGAAGGATGTTTGCTTGTAACAAATTGCTAAGGAAGCAGTTATAAGACAGGATGCAGTGTATGTACAGAAACTGAAAACTCTTGCTTCAGTGGTTCTCTGTATCTCTCTCACTGACACACACACACACACACACACACAAAGACACATTTCCTTTTCCTCCCACAGACACGCTGTGATGAGGACTTGCTAAAGAGTAAGATCAAAAGCCTGGAGGCTCAGCTGCAGGTTTGCATCAAGGTAAGACTTGCAACACTGCATCTTTGCAAGCTACAATGCATTCAATTCAGCTGACTTATAAACTTAGTTACTTCAAATATTTGTGAATAATTAAATGTTTAAAATGGCTTATTGTCAATTAAGTTGTAAAACAGTATATTGATTCAACTTGGCCCTTGATAAGTACAGGTCAGAGAGTTTGAGACGCTTGTTTTGAAATAGAAAGTTAAAGGTAAAGGTTGCAATTTGTCTCTTTCAGAAGGCTCCTCAGGATGGAATGAAAAAAGTGGTGCTAAATATTGAAAAACAGAGGGAGGAGTATGAACAGAAGGCTCTTAAGGCTATTCAGAGGGCAGAGAATGAGAAGGCAGAAGCTCAGAGTAAAATGGAGTACCTTCAGGTAAGACACCAAATGTAGAGGTCGATCTTAAAAACAAATCAAAAATATAACAAAATCCCCAACATTACCTGCTTCTGTATACTTGTGAATCATGTTCCAAGAAGCCAGTTTTTTCATTCCCACTCTTCCCTACCACCAGGGGGCTCTGCAGACAGCACAGGCAGAGTCTGAGCGGTGGCAGAGGCTGTGTGAGGAGCTGAAAGTGGGTTCGAGTCAGGCGAAGAAGAGGCAAGATGAATGCAACGATCAGATGTTACAGCTGCAGGGTCACTTGGAGGTACACCAAAGCCACTGTAACAGAAACCATCATGAAAGAATCAAAGGACTTGAGTGACACATCACAGATTTTTGTAATAGATGACAAACCACAGGACCCTACTTTCGGTACACCCTATCATAACTGCACTGAATTGTACAGTATGGGGGAAAAACAAACAAACAAGCATGTATGTTGTGTAACTGTGTATATGTTTGTGCAGCGTTCTGTGGAACAGGAGGAGATGCTGAGGAAACAGAGTGAATCTCTGCTACTGGAGAGAGCAGAGCTTCATTCCTGCATCTCAGAGCTGGAGGAGGAGAACCTCAACCTGAGAGAACATCTACAGGAACTCACAGGTGCTGGAAAACTGACTTTCACTTCACATTCATTCAGAATTTATGGAAAATACTGATTCTGTTATTTCTTGTTTCATCTATGTCTCTTTCTTTCACACACTCGCAGGACACAACTATGATCGGTGGAACAGTAGCACAGAAATACATGAAGATGCTTCAGCCCCTGACCAGCTCCTGATGACAGATAACAGCATAGCCAGACAACTGAGCGAGACTGAACACAGACTCAAAATGAAAGAAAAAAAGGTAAAGAGCTGCCAGAGATATCACTCAAATGAAATTAAGGCAAGACACTGCAGACAAAACCACTGTTTTTTTTTCTTGTACTGGTCAATTTTGTGATTTTGAGTTATTTTGTTTCCATTTCACAGTAGTGGATCGAAATACACATGCAAGTCATATATGTTTATTTTATTACCTTTTAACTATTTTCATCTTTCAGTATTACAATACATATATTTATAGGCATTTTTGCATAAAGCAAACTTCCCATTTTTGCTCTTATCTGTATTCTGAAGGTTTTAATAGAGGGTTTGTTCATATATCCTTTGCCTGATTTAGGCTATATTATATTTTATTCCTAGAAATATGAATTTTAAAAAAATTCTTGCTGTTTTTAATGAAAGGAATGCTAAAAGGAGGTATCCAACATTTCCTTTGTTAAATGAACAAACAAACATATAAAAACCATATATATCAATAAAATAAAAAACATTTTAAAACTAGATTTTTCCAGTGTTCAGATTTTTGTTTTGGAAATGTATGATAATATATATATATATATATATTCCTTTTCCATTTTATTACATTAGGGTAAATGTTTTGTATTACAAGTTTTCTGAAATACTGTTTAATTGCAAATGAGTCTATATATATATGACTCATTTGCAATTAAACAGTATTTCAGAAAACTTGTAATACAAAACATTTACCCTAATGTAATAAAATGGAAAAGGGAAGTATGGTGATATCGCATATTTATTTATTTCCTCTTTTTTTACTTATTCACTAATGGGGTCTTGCCTTAAATTTAATCAATTTCTAATAAGTTTTAAATATGCATTATAATTTTTTGTTCTTAATGAACTACAATTGAACTTATATGCAAGACAAGAATCTTTATAATCTATTTAATATATGAAAATGACAATCTTATTAGCTGTAAGTTAGCTGTGAATTTCTAACAAAGGTGATCATACTTGGATTGTCACTATTTTATGGGGGCAATCAAATAAAAAGTTAAAACAACAAAACAATTATTCAGTTATAAATAGTACTTCTTTGAGAAAACCTTTTCTACATGAACGAAGGACATAGTTTAAGATAGTGTTGTTTTGGTTACCCGGTTGCTATGGCAGTGCATGGAGCTGCAGGGGGATCTTGAGGCCCTGGAGCAAGAGTGTTACAGCTATCAGTCCCGAATGACCCAGTGTAGAGAAGAACTGAACATACTGAAGGCACGCAAGAATAACAGCAGGGTGAGATTCTACCAAAATAACATCCATGTGCGACTATAGGTCTACAGTCGTGGCCAAAAGTTTTGAGAATTACATAAATATTGGAAATTGGAAAAGTTGCTGCTTAAGTTTTTATAATAGCAATTTGCATATACTCCAGAATGTTATGAAGAGTGATCAGATGAATTGCATAGTCCTTCTTTGCCATGAAAATTAACTTAATCCCAAAAATCCCTTTCCACTGCATTTCATTGCTGTCATTAAAGGACCCGCTGAGATCATTTCAGTAATCGTCTTGTTAACTCAGGTGAGAATGTTGACGAGCACAAGGCTGGAGATCATTATGTCAGGCTGATTGGGTTGGAATGGCAGACTTGACATGTTAAAAGGAGGGTGATGCTTGAAATCATTGTTCTTCCATTGTTAACCATGGTGACCTGCAAAGAAACGCATGCAGCCATCATTGCGTTGCATAAAAATGGCTTCACAGGCAAGGATATTGTGGCTACTAAGATTGCACCTAAATCAACAATTTATAGGATCATCAAGAACTTCAGGGAAAGAGGTTCAATTCTTGTAAAGAAGGCTTCAGAGCGTCCAAGAAAGTCCAGCAAGCGCCAGGATCGTCTTCTAAAGAGGATTCAGCTGCGGGATCGGAGTGCCACCAGTGCAGAGCTTGCTCAGGAATGGCAGCAGGCAGGTGTGAGCGCATCTGCACGCACAGTGAGGCCAAGACTTTTGGAAGATGGCCTGGTGTCAAGAAGGGCAGCAAAGAAGCCACTTCTCTCCAAAAAAAACATCAGGGACAGATTGATCTTCTGCAGAAAGTATAGTAAATGGACTGCAGAGGACTGGGGCAAAGTCATATTCTCCGATGAAGCCCCTTTCCGATTGTTTGGGGCATCTGGAAAAAGGCTTGTCCGGAGAAGAAAAGGTGAGCGCTACCATCAGTCCTGTGTTATGCCAACAGTAAAGCATCCTGACACCATTCATGTGTGGGGTTGCTTCTCATCCAAGGGAGTGGGCTCACTCACAATTCTGCCCAAAAACACAGCCATGAATAAAGAATGGTACCAAAACACCCTCCAACAGCAACTTCTTCCAACAATCCAACAACAGTTTGGTGAAGAACAATGCATTTTCCAGCACGATGGAGCACCGTGCCATAAGGCAAAAGTGATAACTAAGTGGCTCGGGGACCAGAATGTTGAAATTTTGGGTCCATGGCCTGGAAACTCCCCAGATCTTAATCCCATTGAGAACTTGTGGTCAATCCTCAAGAGGCGGGTGGACAAACAAAAACCCACTAATTCTGACAAACTCCAAAAAGTGATTATGAAAGAATGGGTTGCTATCAGTAAGGATTTGGCCCAGAAGTTGATTGAGAGCATGCCCAGTCCAATTGCAGAGGTCCTGAAAAAGAAGCGCCAACACTGCAAATACGGACTCTTTGCATAAATGTCATGTAATTGTCGATAAAAGCCTTTGAAACGTATGATGTGCTTGTAATTATATTTCAGTACATCACAGAAACAACTGAAACAAAGATCTAAAAGCAGTTTAGTAGCAAACTTTTTGAAAACTAATATTTATGTAATTCTCAAAACTTTTGGCCACGACTGTAGTTTCAACCTGATTTTCTTATCATTTGGAATTTGCACTTGGATAAATATATTTTTATCCACACTTTAATTTAGCTTTTTTGCACATTTACACCATAAATCATTTTCCACCTTTATTTCCCTGCACAGAGTCGATGTTGTGGGTCCTGGCTCTGTATAGTTCTGTTTTTACTGCTTCTGATGGTCGTGTTGGTGGCAGCCCTGTGGTTTCATCATCCACCTGCCAGAGAGCAGCTCCGCCAGTTTTACTCTGTCCTGGAACAGCGTATGGAGGACTACCTCATCCAGAAAGCTTCAGCACAGCATGGAGCCTGCTTTAGACCTGTGTAATGATAAGCGCAAGCCAAGAGGCTTCTAGAGATTGTCTTTTTTTGTTTATATTTATTTTTTTTCACATTTCTTTTTTAAAGGTAGCCACATGTAATGTCTGTATTGTTTTGTTTACAGTTTTGTTTTATGGTTCTTTGTATTAGTATCTCAAACAGACCAAACGGATGTGTAAAAAAGAGTGTCAAGTTATAAAATGAATTTCTCGTGTTAATACCTAAATCTGTATCTGAACTGTACAGTTTATAACTGATTATTTGAATTCGGTAAATTATTGGAAAACGGTACATTTAAAAATCCAAACACAATGGTAGTTCAACAGATCAAGCCTGGAATAAATTGACTGTGTAACTAAGATTTGCAATATGACATTAGTATTAAACATGTAACATTTGTATTTTGACTGTATCTCTATTTTTACTGAATGATTTCAAAAGGTAATTTCCAGATAGTGTAATGTAAACTTCTTTCAGTTAGCACTCACTGAGTATACAAGGACAATATCGTTGAGTTGAATGGCTGAAAAAGCACATTGTCATGATAGGTCACTCTTTTTAGTGTTCCAGAGTGACCTACACATTAATGGAGATCTGATACAGCGTGTTTTATCACTGCTTTCCACCATGGTCTCCTGTGTAAAGATAATCAGAGTCCATTAAAACATTTCCTCCAGCTCTATAACAGTGATAATAGTTGACAGCTGTCATAAAGGGTGAATTATTGTACAGTATATGCTTTTGCGGAAATGTATTTGTCCGATAGATTTAAAATTAACCTTACTGATATATGAATTGCAGCTTGTGACAGCCCTGTTGAAGAATAAAGGATTTAACTCATTCACTGATGTTGTACTGTCTTTCCTTTTGTGTTTATTGTCCTTATAGACTTCACAAGAGCTAAAAGCTAAGAGCTAAAACAGATGAATAAACAATATTGGAAATTGTAATGAGATCTTATACATAAAAATGAAACAACACAATCAACCTTACAGCAACAAAATTACGCAATTAACACTTACATTCATCCTGAACCAGCTGGAGCCTCAAGATGCATAATCGGCTGGATTTTCATCCGATGGAATGTATCGCCACTGCTGAGGAGTTGTGGTGCGATGAATTCTCTGAACTCGATTCGCGACAAACGTGTGGAAGCGGCGAGCTTCATTGTTTATATAACCTAACACTACTTGAGAGTCAGTCCAGAAATATGCTTCTGCATCTCCAAGGTTCATTTCTTCCTTCAACATATCATTCACTGCAACTGACACAACCGCAGAAGTCAACTCTAATCGAGGGATTGTGGTGACCTTAAGCGGGGCTACTCTAGATTTAGCCATGAGCAAAGAACAATGGATGTCACCTTGCTCATTCTTGAGCCTAAGGTATGAGCACTGGCCATATCCTCTCATGCTGGCATCTGAGAAGTGATGAATCTCTCTCATCATGATTGTCCCAAACCCAGCAGGCACAATACAACGAGGCACCTGAATCTTCTCCAAGTTAAGAAGATCGGTTTTCCAGTGCTCCCAACCTAACTGCAAATCATCAGGTAAGGGATCGTTTTGAAATTTGAAATGATCATGTTCAAGATGCCAGTAAATGCCCAGGGCTCTTTCCAAGGACTGGTCAGTGAGGGAGAGATTGACAGATGTAACATCTACAGCACACTCAGAGGGCGGTATTGTCTCCAAAACTGCCTTGTCATTTGATGCAAATTTATGCAAACTTAAGCCTCCTAGTGCACAAAGTTGGCGAGCTTCTCGATAAATTAATGACTATGAAATAATATATAATATTTAAAACAATGTTTTTATTTTGCTTCCTCCAGGTTTGACAAATCTCACATTTACACACATTTAGAGAGTAAAAGAATGGGGAAGAAACATATAAGGAGCAGTATGTGTACATTTACAGGTAATGAAACTTTTATAATGTGTGTTATGTCACTAACACAAACACAGTGAACAAGTGAACTTCAGTGAACATACCTGAATTTTGCAAACACTAGGAGTGAGAAAAATAACTCATCCAGCCTGTTGTCTTCACAGAAAAAACATGGTAAAGGTGCAACAGCGATACCAGCACCCAGAGTTCAATGACAAATGGGAAACTGAGGTTCACCAAACTCATTAATATACAGATATGTTTTACTAGAACAATAGATTGTATATTCATTCCTGGATTGTTTATCATTTTTTATTTACATTTCTTATCTAGAATGTGATGTTTCTGGGGGAATTAAATGCAGCTTGCAGCTATGTTACCAATAAAGGACTAAAAAACGTGCACCTCAGGAGTGACCTTCATCAGGAGAGTTGAACAAGACACTACAGTGTGTGAAAAAACACGCTGCGCTAATGACAGGTCTTACTTTCTTAGCAAACTAACATCAGTAACCAGAGGAACAATAGAGTGCTACAAGGATGACATAATTTTGAAGGCCAAACCAGAAGTTATCATTACACCAGTTTTCTAGACAAAAAGCCAATAGGATTTTTGCATTGAGTTTTGGAAAATAAACTCACGAAAAAAAACTTAACACAAATTAACACAACTTTGATGAATTTTTAAGGCCTTAATACAGTCACCAGAAGTAAAAAGCTAAAGTTAGGCTATAAACGAACTACACCATGGTCACATGACGTCAACACCACCACCACCATCTACAAGTTTGAGTAGTTTGCAAGAGTGTGATTATAAACACAAAGAGGTTTTTAAAGTGGACTAGTGAAGTTGCTTATTTAGGACTCATTCCTGCTGCACTCTGTAGCATTCTCAGCCTAAACTACAGTTACCAGTTTCACAATGGCATGTTCGATAGTCTTACAGTAAAATCCTTGTGAAAACCACTTTTAGGATTATCGTTCATGGCAAAGAACTAATTCCTGGAATAGTTCCGGAATCTGCTCAACCATTCAACTTCAAAAAAGAATTCAGTCTATCTGAGGAAGAGGTACAGTAAACAGTATTGCAAAACAATCCATAAGTTAATTCATAAAAAGGAGTATAAATGAATGAAAGATTAATTTCTTTCTTTCTTTTTTGTATTGCACCTAGGCTTTGGAAGTCAGTGACCACTATCCTGTAGGGGTGGATTTAAAACCAAACCGTTGCTAACCTACCGCGCCATGAACTGTGAACTAATAGATATCTGTGAATATATCCTATGAAGTATCAATAATAATAGTGTATAATTATTGCCCTGATACTGTAATAATTTACTGGTTCAATGTCCAATACTACAAGTGCAGCATGGACAATCATTACATATTTACTGTGTACATTTTGTCATGAAAGGAAACACTAGCAGCAGAACACATACATGATGTTTAGAGATATTCTGAATACCACAGAAAGAAAATGGGAAAAGATAATGGGAAAAAAAGCTTTTATCTTATATTTTATTAGGCTGTTTCTGGAAAAGTTGTTTACTACATTATTTAAGACATGTTATATAATTTTATGATATTATATATGCACATTATTTTTAAAATAAATTTTGATTTATGGGGGCTTGGTGCTCTGCTACAGTGTTCTGTATTTGAAGTTGCTAATAGTGAAGATTAAATAATAAATACAATGTCCACAATTACATGAAATTGTATAACAGACATGGACTAAAAGTCACAAAACTTTCATATATATATATATATATATATATATATATATATATATATATATATATATATATATATATATATATATATATATATATATATATATATACAGTATAGGATAGGGAGGGGTCTGTTCTCATTTAAATCAGCTTATTTTCTCCTCAGTTTTGATCAAGAGGAGTAGAAGCTATGCTCTTATGTTCTTTCATTCTGTCCTGTAACTAAATTATTCACTAAATTATTTTATTGACTAAAACTCGCAGCACTACAGTAGCTCACTAAAAAGAAACCTCTCAGAATGGACACAGAGTGCCCAAATTTTAAAAGCATTTTACATTGTCTGATGGAAAGACGGCAGCATTATGAATATAATTTCTGTGCAACTCATGCAAAGGATGCATCAATTTAGAGGATACATGATGTGGTTGTGCTTCTCTAACCACAGCCTTGAAAATGTCACACACACAGACATGCACAAGTAATATGTAATTAAGTAATCAAGCAAACATAACTTGACATATTTGATAGGTTAACTTTTGATATTTATATTTTACAATGTTGATTTAAATTGCATGTACATTAAGCTGTTTTTTAATTACATTTTTTTGTAACTTAAGTTCTGTGTTGTTTGTGTTGATGTTCTTGTTGTCACGGCCCTGTTTGAACAGGAAACAGCTATGACACGAAGCGGTACGCAACACACTCTCTCATTTTGTCAAGTGGTAAAACATTCAGAGTGTCTGTCATGTTCGAAACTGATTTTGTCTGTATGGGATGAAATTAAATACTTTACACCTCCTGTTGTGTCAAAAACAAGATGGATCAAAACATTGCTGATTTTCTGCTGGATGCAATCCCAGGTAAGATTTTTGTATCACACTTTTTATTTTAATTAAGCAGGAAAATGTTTTTTTGTCAACTGCGCATATTGTATGATCTCACTGGTAAACCGTGGTATTCCATAAATATTCTGACCTAATTAACAACACACACTTAGAAAAGTCCATAAAAATATGGCCCAATGTATAATGTTAATATGAAGGAATTTTCTGTATTGATTTTTCACAGGTGTTTTCCCCATATTTCGAATTGCATTGTGTTATGTTTAAAAGTTGAAGGAAATGTCTGTAAACTTAACAGAAAAGGTACTGGTAATTTTCTGCCAGGATCCATTTTTCTACAGATCTTTTTCTTATAGTGTAATTAGTATTGATGTGTTTATTTCTCCTTTATTTATATATAAAAAAAACAGAGACAAACTTTGAGAATCTAAATTTTGATGAAGACACAGCAACCGCTCACAGCATTAATGCACCTCAAAATAAGCCAGGCATGAAGGAGGACGACAATCACAGAGAATCCAGTGGATCTGATTCTGACATAGATTCAGAGTGGACGAATAGGGAAGAGGAAACTAAGCACTGTTTTGAGAACAATAGGAACTTCTCTTTAGATAAACAAAGCATGAAGGCAGGATCTACACTTTGTGGTTCATGGGATGACAACGATCCAGTCGAAAATATGACACAAACCCAAAACCAGCTATTAAGCTTGCATGAAGAGGAGTGCAGAGAGAAAGAATTCGAGATACATGAAGATATCCATCAAATGAGCAAGGAACAAGCTGAAGATGACAGTGTGCTGGAAACGGTTCTTCCGAAAGGATCTCACTATGGTCTGGAAACAATGAGCACAAAGACTCAGGAGGAGACCACATCTCATCTACTGTCCTACCAGATGGTGGATAAATCTGAAAATGAAAGCTCAACGTCAAAAGAGGAAAGAATGGAGCCTGATAGCACTGAGGAATATGTCCTTCAGAATTCACAAGATGATACGCAGCTCAAACGTCTTAGTGCCATACAGTCAACACGGCAAGATTGGAAAGTAGCATCAGCGGAGGTCCAGTCTGAGGATGAGATGAACGAGTTTACAGAAGAAGAGGATCATGAGAGAGACGAAGAAGGTTTAGCAGAGTATCCCTCTGATCTGTCTCAAAGTGACAGTGGGGACAGCAGTGAAGGTCACGAGGCTGGACAACCCAATCGCACAGACAGCAATCTAGTTGAGGTGCAGGCTGTAGGCCTAGGTTGTTCCTATGAGACGGAGAACCTAGAAGAACCTCTGGATGCTGGATATCACCGTGAGATTTCAAACATTGGGGAAAGTTCTGATTTTGGATTCTCTAAGAATTTCCGATCCAATTCCAGTGAATGCTACATGAATGAACAGCCCGACTATGATAGTGATTTCAGCAGTGATGGTGACTACGGCAAAAACCAAGAAGATCTACCTGAATTCATTTCACATACAGTCTCAGAGGACAAAAACACACCTCTCCAGAAACAAGAGCACACCTTCACAAAGGACTTTGGTACAGACTGGAACAGTATTGAGCATGAAGAAGTGGATGGGGTGGTCAAAGATAGTCAGAAACCAGAGATGTGTTGTGTAGAAGGTTTATCAAGCATTCCAACATTTCATGGAACTGAAATGAAATGTTATTCGGATTTGTCTAAAAACATAAGTGTGGCTGAGTCACATCCATCAGAGTCTGTTTCAGTGAAAACAGACCAGAACAACCAAGAACATAATAGTGAACATTCAGAAGTTTTAGACATTGAAGAAAATATCAACACTTTGTTACCTGGGATGTTTTGGTCCCAGGACAACTTGAAGCTTGATGAATATGACTGGGACATTAATGAAGAAGAGGTGATCTGTGATGAAGAGGACAATTTCCTAGAAGAGCTGGAGGATGATGAAGAGGAGACCGAGAGGGACTGGGAGAAAGAAAAGGCAAGAATTGAAGCATTTAACAGATACTACGAGCCTGTCGAAGGAGAGGAAAACAAGGGTACAGTAAATGCTCATTTGTGATCCTAACATCCTAATACAAATAATAATAATAATAATAATAATAATAATAATAATAATAATAATAATAATAATTGTATCACATTTTTTATTAGGACAGTTTTAAAATTTGGTCAATTCTTTCCCAACAACAACAGCGAGAAGCCATAAAGTGACATTTTGTTTGGAGCCGGAAACCTCTCAGTATGAGGAGGATAGTTATAGGTAAGACGGATTTCAACATTTGACACTTCAAAAGCAAAAAAGTGTTTTGTGTTACATAATGTATATATCTTATACTTTAGAGCAACATACAAGCTCATAAATTTGATTCACATGTGATTTTCCACACAGCAGTGAAGAGGAACTGAGAACAAACTTTTGCATTAGTGAGTTGCATCCTCCAGAGTCCAGTTCATTCAGACAAGACCAAAGCAATGGAGAAGACAGCCGTGAACCCTCAGAGGATTCAGACGGCAGAGAAAATATCAGCACCTTTCTGATGGATGAGGACAACATGAAGCTTGATTATGACCGTGATATTAATGAAGAAGAAGAGTTCTTTCAAATTAACTCAAGTAAGGTGATCTGTGATGACGATGATGATTTCTTGGAGAAGCTGAAAATTGAAATAGAGATGGATACGGAGCAGGAACAAGCGAGAATTGAAGCATGTAACAGATATTATGGAGAGTCTTTTAAAGAGGAGCAAAATGAGGGTAAGTGCTGAAATGTTCATGTTTCTATGGAAATTACACAGCTGTTCAATAGTTTGGGTAGTTTTTTTTGCTTTTTAAAGAAAAAATTATATTTTATTCAGCAAGGATGCATTAAATTGATTCAAAAGAGACAGCATATACATTTATAGTACTACAAAGAGATTTCAAATTGAATAAATGCTGTTCTTTCACAATCCAGAAAAAATATATCATGATTATCACAATAAAATTAAGAAGTTTAACTATTTTCAACACTGATGATGATAAGACATGAGCCCCTAATCAGCATATTGAGGACTGGAATAGTGGCTGTGTGTATGTGTTTGTTTACACACACACACACACACACACACACACACACACACACACACACACACACACACACACACACACACACACAATGCCTATAAAAAGTGTTCATACCCCTTCATTTTTTTCATGTTTTTTTTTATGTTGCAGCCATATGTTAAACTGTTTTAAATAACTTTTTTTCAGTCTTCAATCCATGCACCATAATGACAAAGCAAAAAATTGATTTGTGACAACTTTGCAAATTTATTAAAATTAAAAAACTGAAATAAGTACATTGCATAAGTATTCATACCCTTATATGGGACAGTTGAAATTTAGCTCAGGAGCATTCATATTGCTTGTAGATGTTACTACACTTTGAGCGGTATTAACATGTGGCAAATCCATTTGAATGGGTATGATTTGGAAAGGCACACACCTCTCAATAAAAGTTCTAACAGCAGAAAATGTATATCAGAGCAAAAACCAAGCACTAAGGTCAAAAGAACTACCTGTAGAGCTCAGAGACAGGATTGTGTCAAGCCACTCATCTGGTGAAGAGTTCAGAAAGGTGGTAACACTTTAAAATACAGTTTCTTACTTACTACATAACTAATAAGGAATTATTGAAGAACTAACATGTGATTATTCATTAACACTTAACTCACTACTGTTAACTACTAAGGAAGATGTGTTAATTAATCAGTATGTAATATAATTTTATGATTATGTTAAGTAACAGTTAGCTAATCAATAACTAATGTATTCTGTCATACCTACTGAAGAACTACTATTAATTATCTACTAGTTAGGGTTCAAGAAAAATAACTATGAAGTAACTACTAATGAACAGTGTTACACAATTACATTGAATTGTGACCCTTTCATATAAATGTTATTAGCAATAGTAGTAGTAGTATGAAAATGCAATTTTAATAAATGCAATACATTTTATAGAGGTTTGCCTATGTAGTAAATTGTTTTGTGAGTGTGTTTTGTAAGAAATCAGCTTCCAATAGGAACCCCACCATGACCAAGACTCCAGTGCCTTGCGATAACTTACCTTAGTTTTTATATTTTATCTAAAGTACTGTATGTGTGCCTCCTCAGCATATACCACATTATCATTAATTCAATTTCTGTCTGTAAGGCACAGCCTGAGGAAAAGTGAAAATTCAGGTATCCAATTTGTAATTAATAAAGAATTATAAAATAATTCTGCAGGACTTATCTGTTAGTTCTTCAATAATTCCTTATTAGTTATGTAGTAAGTAAGAAACAGTATTCTAAAGTGCTACCAAAAAGGTTTGCAGACACATAGTCTCCATTACTCTTAGTGGAAGAATTTTGGAAACACTAGGACTCTTGCTAGAGCTGGCCTCCTGTCCAAACTGAGCCATCGATGGAGAAGGGCTTTGATTATAGTGGTAACCAAGAACCTGATGGCAACTCTAGTTGAACTATATGATCATATGTGGAGATGGGAGAGACTTACAGAAGGACAAAAATCACTGCAAAACTTCACCAATTCGGTCTTTATGGTGGTGTGACCAAACTCAATAGTCTCTTCAATGAAGACACATGAAAACACACTTGGAATTTGCAACAAAACACCTAAATAACTCTCGATTTGTGAGAAACAAGATTCTCTGGTCTGATGAACTGCAACTCCAAGCATCAGGTTTCCAGGCACTGCTCATCGCCTGCAGAGTAGCATCCCAAAAGTAAAGTGTGCTGGTAGCAGCCTCATGCTGGGTGGCTGTTTTCAACGGCAGGGACTGAGGGACTCGTCAAAGTAGAAGGAAAGCTCAATGCACCAAAATATTGAGATAGCCTTAATGCAAACCCAGTCCAGAGCATTCAGAATATCAGACTGGGCAGAGCCAATGTGACAACACTGTGAATGTCCTTGAGTGGCCCTTGAGCTTGAACCCAATCAAATATTTCTGGAGAAACCAGAAAATATGCTTCTGCCCCTATCCAACCTGACAGAGTATAAGATGAGGAGAAGAATGGCAGATAATTGCCAAATGATGATCTGAAAAGCTTGCTGCATCATACCAAAACGTCTTGAGACTGTAAAGGTGCTTCAACTAAGTACTGCGTTAAGGGGATGAATACTTATGCAATGTACTTATTTACATTTTTGAATTTGAATAAATTGGCAAAGTTGTCACAAATCAGTTTTTTGCTTTGTCATTATGGTGTATGGAGTGTAGATTGATGTGGAAAAAAAAGTTATTTAAAGCAGTTTAACTCAAGGCTGCGACATAAAAAAAAAACATGAAAAAACATTAGGGGCATGACCGGTATACAGTATATATATACACATACAAACACACTTTCAATTCCCCTATAAAAATTTTAAAATCCCAGTGTATTGCTGGGAAAATAGTTTCTTTAGCTAAAATATTAGGGCATGACGTTAGTATCAAGATCATGGGTTCAGGTAACAATGCCTGCTAAATGAGTAAATAGACTTGGACATTTCTCTCAGCAGTAACAGATGGGACCCACAAAGTTATGTTAAGGTTTCACCAACAACCTTCTCAAAATGATGAGGATAATGATAGGTAAGATGGATTTCATTCAGCTTCAAATATTATTCATATTTCAGATGTATAAGTTTGCATTTTATATTGTCCTGCAGCAGTGAACAGGAATCAAACACAGAAGATGACACTGCCAGCATCCTGAAGACTGAGGTGAGAACATCAGATCATCAAGGATACAACAAAATGATCAAATAATAGTAACCGATCATTTTAAAACTGCTATCCACATGTTTCAGGACCAAAGTGATTCTGATGAAGCAGATGAGAGACAATTGTACACAGGAAGGTACAAAGTCTTACCAAAGGGCTTACACAAGGCAGACAAGAAACTGAAGGAACACCCCAAAAGAAATAAGGTAAATATTAATTGGCTCAAAATTTACAAAAATACCATTCAAGGTAAAGTATCAGCCTCAAGCACAATAGCATTAAAGTCATTAATAATAAAGCCAAAGACCTAACCTAACAGTTCAGACTCTGTTTTGCTCTCTCTGTAGTGTCTTGTCCTGATGCAGTCAGTGTTAGCAGGGAGTCTAGTGACGGCGGTGGGTGTGCTTTCTTACTGGTGGGCCACAGACACCCTGGACTGGATCTACTGAATTCACATGGATCTTGGATATTCAACATGATTCAAAACCCAAAATAAATATCAAGGTCTCTGCAAGTATGATAGAGAAACCATTGCACAAGGCCATGCAAAATCTCATGCAACAGACAAACCAGCAGATTGAGATAAGACCAACTTTATTTCCTTACAGAATGCAACCTAATATTGTAATGTTTAAACAGTGCTTTGAAATACAGCTTTGAAAAATGTTTGTCTTTTAACATGATGGTTATCCCTGTTTTCTTATGTAAACCAAATCTAGATAGATGAATCTTCCTCCTTACTAGGAAAAGTGATACAGATGTATGTGGTCTCTGGGCACAAACAAGTGCTTTCAGAGTAAAACTGACAAATAAATACTTTTGATACCTTTTCAGTTCGTTTATCCCTGACTATATGTGACTGCAGTTAAAGGGACTTTCTTTCAACGCCATTTCTTTCTAATCTCATTTGTCATCCTATTAGGTTGTCAACAAGCTATATTCCATAAACATGCCATGCATTTAATTAATTTTTAGGTCTGATTATTATTCAGTGTCTTCTTCTCTACAGAATAAATCATGATATCATAATGCAAGTTACCAAATCTAGAAAATCAAAACTGACTGCATACAATAGCATGGATATTTCTCCTCTGACCATCACCAAGGTTCGTACAAATATTAATAGTTCCTCCAAAAGTATGTGTCTTTATCCATAAGTGCTTTGATTTTAAAAGTAGCTATACAAAATGAATCAATCTTTCTATCCTACAGATGAGAAATGTAATAGGGAAGAAGTAAGGCATGCTCAGCTTTCTGCTCTTTTTCTTTGGCTGAAATTATTTTCTCTAAATGAACCTTTCAATTTAAGATGTTTACTATGAACACATGCCCTGATTAACTACACATTTTCATAACAGTCTCATAACACATTTCAGAAAAAAAGATGATACTAATAAATAAATAAATATATCATTAATCAAAATTATAGTTGTAAGGAAAAGTGCATTTGATTCTGCATTAGCTGTGGTGACTATGCAAACTAATACAGAAGAGGTGTCTTCTTTGTTTGGAAGATCCATGCCTAGGCTGTACTTGAATACACACAATCTTTTCCGCTTGTGAATGCACACATCCTTTGCCTCCATGATTGGGCTCTTTTTTAAATTGCAATGTTTAAGATTGACTTTTGCATCAATGCAGTCTGTAATCACTCCCACATTTTTGTTTTTGAGATGGACAATGGTTTAAATGGCCTCATACACATCCATCAGCTACAGTGCATCCAGGACACTGGTCTGCACAAGAAACTCCATACTATTTCAGACCAGGCCACATCCTGTCACTGAAAGGCCCCTCTCCTGTAAACGAAAGAGGGGATGGCGCTCCTGGCGTACAGAGGTCAGAGTCCGTATCCGACTCCGCCTCTGCCAGATAAGGCCTGAGACGGGTACACAGCATCCCGCCGCCTCCACCAATAAGCCTCAGACCCACCGGAGGCACGTAATCCTCTTCCCTGGCCTGAGAAATGCTAAAGCCGCTAAAAGAACGCTCTAGTTCTTCATGGTCCACTGAGGGAATGGAGACGGACGTGTCGCTCTCGGCCGCCTGCTGCTGGACGGATCTCCTGGACCTCCGTGAGCGACTGTTATCCCCGTTCTCGTGGAACGGTGGAGGTGGGATGCGGTACAGCGAGGGGTCGTCGGTGCCTATCGGCGAAACTCCTCGGCTGTTGTTCCAGAGAGGCACACTGAGGGGATGCTCATCCTGCTGATGCCATGAGGTAGAGGGCCTACATTCGCTGTCAGTGGGAGTCCCGTTGGGACCGGGATGGACAGGGGACGCATCCTCTTTCTCGTTCTGTGCTTTCTCACTCTTATGGTCAGGGCTGTGGTAAGGAGGAGCAGGGTAAGGCATTTTAAAGCCCAGAAGGGCTTCAGTCTCAGATCGTGGGATGCCCATGTGGGTGGTGTACAAGCTGACCAAAAAGTTGAGTTTGAGGTCCATTGCCCCCACCTGCACAGGGAGAGACAACAAGGCCCTTTAGCTTTGACATATACACTCTTAATAAGAAAAGACGAACAACCTTTCTGTACAAACAGCTATGTTTTTTTTTTACTTTTTATTATTTTATTTACAGTTTCACTATAAAGAACTATTGTTGAATGAAGATGTTCCATAAATGTTAAAGGTTCTTTATGGAACCATATATGCCAATAATGAACCTTTATTTTAAGAGTGTACAATTCTACACCAAATGAACTTGACATAACATGCTTAACCTGTTTCTCCATTTTGCTCAGACGTCCCATCATGCTTGGGTCCTCAGCCATCTCTGTGTCGCTTTTGGGCTTGTCCTTTTCTCCTTGTGCAGCTCCCTTTCCCAAAATCTGATCCACTCTAGGGATCCAATAGACCATCACTTCGACACATAGTCAATACACCCACATCCACACTGAGATACAATGGTTCACTGTGCACTGTACCGTGTCAAGTTAACAGAAACTTATGGAGAAGAACTTGAGCATGCGAATGCAAACATAGGACAGCAGGGTTGAAACAACAGAGAAAATGATTGAAGCCTGATTTGCTGAAATTGAGTGAATGTGATATTGCATGCTGCATGCAATACTGCAAAGTTATTAATCGGCATGCATTCATCTGGGACTTGGGAATCTCGTTGGAAAGATGACTCTTTTAAACAAATATGTGGTACAGCATTACATTGAGATGAATGCTCACAATACTGCAATTAAAACACATCTGAGTGTCTTTCTTTGCAGTTATTGACAGCAGTGTTGGGGAGCAACTGAATAAAAATGAAGAAAAAACTAATTTAACTATATTTTTCAATATGGAAATCTGATTATTCTAATGAATCATTTGTCCTAAGAGGTGTTATCTATCAAGTATGATCCTTTCAATTAAATCTTTTTTTTTTAGGGCATAAAGGCCTTCTGCTTAGCTAGGTCAGAATCAGTTTTGTTATTGTTAACTAAAGCTTAAACTGTAGTAAACTAAAAAAGAAGAGGCAAAAGCAATTATGAAACAAACAAATGATTCAACTGAACATTCAAAAATAAAAAGCTAATTCTAAATAACAATAAAAACAACAATAGTATATAAATACTAAAATAACTAATAATACAACCCCTGGCAAAAAGTATGGAATCACCCCTCTCAGAAGATGTTCATTCAAATGTTTAATTGTGTAGAGCAAAAACCAAGCACATATATGCCAAAAAAAACAATTTTCACTCAACAAAACAATATTCAGGCTTTATAAAACACTTAAAAAAACAACAAAGAAAGATAACTATAGTCAATTACAACTGTTGTTACAGATCAAACAGAGGAAAAAAATATGGAATCACACAAATCTGAGGAAAATTATATGGAATCACCAAATAAAAACACTACTAGTACTTTGTTGCACCACCTCTGGCTTTTATAACAGCTTGAATTCTCTGAGGCATGGATTTAACTAATGACAAACAGTATACTTCATCAATCTGTCTCCAGCTTTGTCTTATTGCAGTTGCCAGATCAGCTTTGCAGGTTGGAGCCTTGTCGTGGACCATTTTCTTTAATTTCCACCACAGATTTTCAATTGGATTGAGGTCCGGACTATTTGCAGGCCATGCCATTGACATTATATGTCTTTCCTGTAGAAATGTTTTCACAGATTTTGCCCTATGGCACGATGCATTATCATCCTGAGAAATGATGCTACCATCACCAAACATCCTTTCAATTGATGGAATAAGAAAAGTGTCCAAAATCTCAACATAAACTTTTATAGAAGATGTAATGACTGTCATCTCTCCCATACCTTTACCTGACATACAACCCCATATCATTAATGATTGTGGAAATTTGCATGTTTTCTTCAGGCAGTTGTCTTTATAAATTTCATTGGAACGGCACCAAACAAAAGTTCCAGCATCATCATCCTGCCCAATGCAGATTCGTGATTCATCACTGAATATAACTCTCATCCAGTCATCCACAGTCCAAGATTGTCTTTCTTTAGCCCACTGAAACCTTGTTTTTTTCTGTTTAGATGTTAATGATGGTTTTCGTTTGGCTTTTCTGTATGTAAATCCCATTTCTTTTAGGCGATTTCTTACAGTCCGGTCACAGACATGAACTCCACTTTCTGCCCATTTGTTCCTAATTTGTTTTGTTGTGCATTTTCTGTTTTCAATGCATATTGCTTTAAGTTTTCTTTCTTGGCGCTTTGATGTCTTTCTTGGTCTACCAGTACGCTTCCCTTTTACAACCTTTCCATTTGATTTGTACTTGGTCCAGATTTTAGACACAGCTGACTGGGAACAACCAACATCTTTTGCAACATTCCATGAAGATTTACCTTCTTTGAGAAGTTTGATAATCCTCTCCTTTGTTTCAACTGACATCTCTCGTGTTGGAGCCTTGAGTTATGTCAATCATCTTGGTTCAACACATCACTAATGTGTGCAAGCACTCGTTTTTAACTGCAGACTAATTAGCAGTTGTAATCAGATACAGGTGTTTGTTTTTCCATATAATTTTCCTAAGATTTGTGTGATTCCATATTTTTTTCCTCTGTTTGATCTGTAAAAACAGTTGTAATTGACTATAGTTATCTTTCCTTGTTGTTTTTTTAAGTGTTTTATACAGCCAGAATATTGTTTTGTTGAGTGAAAAATTTTTGTGGCATATATGTGCTTGGTTTTTGCTCTACACAATTAAACATTTGAATGAACATCTTCTGAGAGGGGTGATTCCATACTTTTTGCCAGGGGCTGTACTAACATAACACTGTCTGAATCATTCTAGCAAAATCTGTTGAATTAGGTGGTTTATGTAAATTAATAATAAAATAATTTCACCAATTCAAGTCCCTGCACTGCCTGTTTGGTCTACTTTTTTATAACAGAATATTTTGTTAAATGCTGTTGTTAGTTATTATTTGTATACTACTAATAATAATAATATAGTTTTGTACTGCCATCTCAGTTGAGACTCATATTAATTTATTCAAAAACCCAGTAAAACGTCTTGGATTAAATTATAAATTATATCATCAGAAAGATTTTGCATCCTTGAAGTAGCTTCCCAAAATTGTTTTTCAAACATACTGCACCAGTGGCAGGGAATTTGACTTTAATAATGTTGGGAAATAAATGAAAAATAATAAAAAATGTCTCCTGGTTCCATGCCTTATGATGCTTTGTGTGTTATACACACTGTACATTTAAATTATTCTCTCCTTTTTAAAGCCTGGAACAACATGCACAATTGCATCCGTCCCCCGGTAAACAGGCTGCATGGTCACACCATAGTGTGTTGTATTATTGTACAGCAAAAATACTTTTTTTTAATTAAAAATTCATGAAATAACTTTTCATAAGCTCAATTCTAAAGCAGTGAATTATTTATAAATAATTATATCCATCCAAAATGTAAATCTTTCTCAATGTGAACACACAATAACCAATCAAGAAACAATCCTACCAGTAAGTGACAAATTTTCCCTCATGATTTCAGTCATAACTTTCATGACACTGCAGTTTTTAATATAATGCTGTCCAATAATAAACCCATTCAGCCTGGGAACGCCATTGGTGAATGATTACGTACTTCTTGTGACGAGGGGTCGAGGGGGCAGGGGGACCCACAATCAAATCTATCCTGGCAAAGTACACAGAGAGAACATGGATACCAAGCATCATCAAGCAACACATGGAAACCACTCCCTGTAACCCAGCGTGGAGGACCGTCGACAAATAAGAAAGAATAGATTCCATACATGCCTGTTCTCACCCACTTCCAGGAACAGTGATTCATGTTTACATGTATGATAGAAATGGAATATATTGGAATATGTGTGGATGTTATTTCACAACATATATGAGGCTTGTTTGAGAGAAGAGGAGTGAATCTGAATTCAAATCATTTTGAATGTGACAGAAAATAAAAACACTGTGAATGTGATTTTGATCAAGCAGTGTTGATATATCTCATCCTGCTTTAGATTGTTTTTTTTTTCTGTAATATCAAATAATATTCTGTAATATCAAATAGTGACCGCCAGAGGGTGCAGTTTACAATCCAGCTACAGCTCTTAACCAATCCTGATTTACTAATGAAGCAGGTGGATCCTGTCACTGTCAGAAGGTTACCAGGACGTTGAAAACTTTGTGATGTGATTCTTTTTGTTCTAGACGGACTGAAGTCTTGCCTGGACTGAAGGTTTTTGATGCGTGACAGCATGTCCAGATGGCCTGCTGAATACTGCTCAATCACATCCATCACGTCATAGGGCCTGAGGCTCTCTTTAAATCTCCTCTTAGACACCAGGAACCGCATAATACTGGGAAATACAGAAGAGGTCTTTAATAAGGGTTTAACATATCTGAAAATTATCATATAATAAACATTTGATTATCCCACCAGTTAAATTTGTGTTTTCAGCATTTTTAAACAAATATGAATAATTCAAAATGTTTAAAATAAATTAAAATGTATTTAGTTATTTAAAAAAAGTTTTATTAAAAAAATATATATATTAGAAATATACATAATTGTTTCAGAGCAACACAATTTTCTGGAGATTTCTGCCTCTTACCAGATTGCTCTGATGGTGAACTTGAGTCCTGGAGACAGATCTGGCACAAACTCGCAGTGGAGACCCCTGTCGTCCCCAAACTCATCTGGAAGACTTGCCTCTACAACACAAAACCACAGGCAGCTCCCAATGTAAAGAGTCCTAATGTTGACGAAGAACAGCCCTCTGACAAGAGATTAAAGATGACAGAAAACATCTGCATAGCACACACATGCTCAATACACTGATAAAGGCACTCTACATTATACAACAGTTAGTTCCAGCCCTTGAATTCGATTGGCTGAGTGGCGTTCCAAGAATGATATTTACTGTAGTCCAACTGCAGTGCAACTCTGCCTGCGTTTCCGCCATTCTCAACCAGAGCATCAAGTTGAAGTTGTGTGAAGTTACTTGAAATAACGCCCTATTTACAGAACTGTTGTATAAAATCAATATCACACTTGCAAATGATGATGCTGTTCTGAAAATCAGCATGACTGTATTTTAGCTGTAGGAATAAGGGTATGCAAAGCTATGCTGAAATTCAGTACAATAGCTGCTCATGTGATATTGCTAGAATAAAATATTATAGATCATCATACAGGCCTGAAACAACATAATGTTGAATACATTTTTGGGAGACCTATCCCTAAGCACATGAATGGCACTTACATGACCAATTACCCCTAAGTGACTTTCCTTTTATTTATTATTATACACTTTGGAAAAAAAGTGAATGCTAAATGACAGGTGAGATTTTGTAAATTGAAATCAATTTATTCCACACTCCGGGGTACTCCAGGGGTAAAAAAATAAACAAAAAAAGGTTCTGCGAAATTTCTGCATCTGTGAAACTGATATCCCTCTTAATCTCATTATCATATTTTCAGCATTAGTCAAAAGCTTCAGACATGCTTTTAATATTTCAAAGTTTTAAACAGTAGTGTTACTCATGCATGAAGCACTTACAGAACCTGCTAGCCTATTATCTCAATAGCACATATGAGAGAAACTTTTGTGCACCTAACAAAATCTAGCAATCAAGCAAATTTCAACCCAGACAGCAAAATAGTGTTGGCCCAGATCAGACCCACATCTGGCCCATGTAAAATCCATGCGGGCCAGTTGTGGGCCGGATCTGGGCCGAAACTGCTTGCTGTCTGGGAACCCTCTAAGCTAAGACAAAAAAAAAGAAAAGGTATAAGTACTACATGTGTCATCCTTATGCCATATGAATGAGGATGGGACATCCGAAAAAGCATATCCAATTCAAATTACATAACAACCAGCTACGTAGTTAAAACTGCACAAGACAGATTTCTGGAAACATACTTGTTTCCTTCATAAGCTGAGAAATTCTGTCATGCAGGTTAGTGCAAAGTATTTGATGGAACGTGTAAGTTGCAAAGTGTTTCATTAACACCTTCATGGAACACATTCTGTCATGGGATGAGCATGAGACAGATATCCAGGCTGCTTTGCTCTGCTATCACACTTCACCATCATATGGGTGACAGAAAAGGCTAATACAGCTGCTATAAAAACTATCCAAGCATCATCGAAGGAATTCATATTTTGTGTGATAAATCAAGTGAAATGAACTTTCAGCCAAGCGTTCATGACAGAGAGTGTTGGATGATGGGCAGATCTGTGAAGATATGCTGCAGTTCAGTAATTAAGGTGCTATTTTTAAAACATGCATAGTGCTTCTTTATAGACTGCCATTGAGATTTATTTTTGGACTAGTGTTAAAGAGATGCAGCCCCGGACAACAGAAAGTCTTACTGATTAAGCCCTCAATCGCTGCCAAAATGTGAAGAGAAAAAGAGAGAAAAGGTGAAAGATAGAGAGAAAGAAATAGAGATGAGAGAGAAATGGTCAAAGATGACAATGATTTCAACCATGCAACTGTATAACACATGGTTTTTGCATATATTGGGCTTATTTTACATTAAGAGAGGGGGGGATTTGCTGACTTACTCATTAAAATTGACTTATCTCATTAAAAAGCACTTTCCATGAAAATATTATACTTTAATATTAAATTACTCTTTTTTTTACCAATCCCAATCCCATGTTTTCTTTTTTGATACTATTTGATATGTAAGTTAAATTATTAAGTAACAAAAAAGTAATCTATCATGAAATTAAGCTAGTTTTAAACATTAAATATCTGCAACCCTCGCTTAAAATTGTGATTTTGGTCCACCTCAAAGGTCTTGACTGTAACAATATTATAATTAGTATATCTAATAATAATAAAAAAAACATAATATTTCTCCAATAAATAAAGTAGGAAGATAGTAAATTATTATTCTAGCTCACATATCAGTGTGTTGCATAAGTTATTTATATAAATTCTCTCAGCTGAGGTCAGTGATGCTGGTTGTTATTTCTCCAAAATTTTAGCTGGTCATTTCTACCATGTGGCCTTTGCGAAAGCAGTGATCTCTGCATTGCTGTGTTTACAGATTCTGATTAAATGTAGTCAACTTCTAAGAGAAACTGCTCTGTCATCTCTGTGCTTTTTGGATCATATTTCTGGATCATGGCCTAACCTGGAGAACTCTTCACGGCGAAGTCCTCATCTTGCAACTCAATCAGCACTTTATTTTTTTCAGTAGAGAGAAATGAGAGAGAAACGGATGAGTGTGCAGGAAGTGAAATACATAAAATGGATCCATTTACACACACACACACACACACACACACACACACACACACACACACACACGTATATATATATATATATATATATATATATATATATATATATATATATATATATATATATATATATATATATTAAGTTGAGCACTGCAGATGTCATAAGAGAAACAGGAAGGGGCGAATTCACTTAACAACTGTGACACTGTAGCAAGTGGAATTTTAGTGAAAAAAACTACATCTCCTTCACTAACCATTCAAAATCCAGTTTAATTGTCAGTCTTCCCAGGGCAAACATTCTATATCAGCAAATGCTGCTGTATGAATTTCATTCAGCATGAAATATTGAGGCATTTGCACTGTTGCCTGATTTGAAGTTCCTGTAGTGAACCAGGTACTTAAAAATACAAATGCAGTAGCATGGGCAAAAAACACACAGACACACACACACAAAAAAACTATTAGCTGATGCAATTCATTATTAGTGAATCCCCCCCAAAGAATTTCACCATTGATTAAATATTTTGGGGGATCAAGCATCTAAGGCCATATAAACCTGCTCCTCCAATTACTGCAGCTGAAAAGCCACAAGTGGTTCAGCATCAACAAGCATCTTTAGAGAATAATATAATGTTTCACTGCAAACATGTTCTGAAATATTAAGCCACTTTCATGTTTTTCTGCAAGGGGACTAAACTGGAAATTCAGATCAGTTTTTCTGTTGGGCTGTTTCTTTAAATAGAAACACACACCTGTCATCTTCTGAATTCTAATGAATGGACTGTCACTGACACCATCTTTTGTGCTACAATACATTGAGCAATCCATTGTGGCATCTGGTCCTGTGCCAGGGAATTACAAACTATTCTCTCTAGCTGCTGAAGTCCCACACTGACACTTAAGAAGAAAAGAAAAAAATCCAGAGCGAGTGTTGTAAATTAGTATTGTAATGTACAGGTGAATGTACTTAAGTATTTAAAATCAGATTTATCTTGCACTCCAAATAACCGAGTGTGTATCCCAATATTCCTGTGTATGTGTGCATGACAACTTTCTCTAACCTTCAGAGTTCTGCCGAGAAGCTCCGTCTTTCATCCTGAAAGCGTGTTTTGCTTTGTTCCGCTCTGTGAAGCTCAAGCTCTTGGTCACTTTGCTTGGACTCTCTTTGACTCCCTCCTCTGCCTTGGGGGTCTTAGCCTCCTTCCCCCCTGTGCTCTTAGAGGGACTGCCTTTCTCTTTCAAGCTGGGCTTACCACTGCACAGCAGACACAATGACACACAAAAGACAGACAAAAAAAGCAAAGGAAACAGACAAATCATCCTGAGCCGACACTTAGAACTATTTTCCAGTGTGGTGAGAGAAATAATTCCTGAAAGCACCCAGTGCTAAAAAGAGAATAGTCAGTAAATTATATTGAAGACCAAAAAAACTAAGAAAATTGCTAATTAAAACGAAATGTAGATGGATTTCATCAGATACAACTGGTTAAACAGCTAAAAGCATATTTATTAGAAAACTTACTACTACTGTTCTTGTTTGCATGTTACAGCTTATAAAGAGTCTTAAAAGAAAGAATTTTTAAAAATAAAAGAAAAAAATGAAGCCACCAAAAATGAAATGTAATAAACAAATACGTGCTTAAAAAATAAAGATATGTACATTTCTAAAATGACTGAAACATGTAACCGTTAGACATTGTAAGCAATTTCACAACTGTACATTAAAAACTGAATGTATCGTTTCTGCATTCTACTTTAATAAAGATCAGACTCACATGGTAAAAGACATGGATAATGCTGCTTCTCAGTCATGCAATGCAATCCACAACTTCTGGATACAACAGCAGACCCACATGCTGCCACAGCGGAAACTTTTCAACAACAAAGCAAAGAAACACATGCATGTTGTTGGGCATGCTGAAAAAATACACAACCGTTACATTAAACACCTTTTAAAAACAGCCAAATGAATAAATGAAAAAGTGAGAGACTCCAATAAAACACGAGGCAGCTTGCAGAGGAGGATGGTCTCATGGGATTGAGGTCAAAAGCGATGGGAAGCGCTTCCAGGTGCAAAGTGGGAAAGCTGATCCGCAAAAAACAACAACAAATGTCTGCTTCTCTGGTTCGAACAAGACAACATTTTTAGATGATGGAGAGCAGAACATTTCTCAGCTCACCTGATGTAACGAGAGATTAAAATATGAATGTGCACTATGCTGTATGTCTCAAAAAATGTTGAAATATTTCACTTGAGCTGATGATGGTACACACTGAAGGAATACGTTTAGAAATAGGGGAAAAATCAAAGTCAGTAGGGAAGGAAAGAGACTAATTCAAATGCTGAAGAGAGAGATCTGGGCGTGCAGACGTTAGTATCTTTGTGCTACGGTACCTATTGCTTCTCGGGCAGCACCCACACAGGGTGTCTTTGTGTGAAATCTCACTACTGCGAATGTGGTTGGAGTGGGTTATGAGAGAGAAAAGATTATACAAGTAGTGGTCAAAAATGGTTTAGGCCATGTCCAACTGTGGGACCAAAAATCTGAGGTATTTCCCCCTAAAAACCCCCAAAGCATCCAACAGATTTTGAGCTACCCTGTCGAAAGAAACAAGCATATGCTGGTCAGGTATGTTTTGAAGCTTGGCAGCTGGTTTGAACTGGTCCCTAGTTGGTCATGAGCTGGTTTAAGCTGGTTATGTACTGGTCAAGTCCTGGTCTTAAGCAACTAGCTCCTGCTCAGGACCAGCTCAAACCAGCTACCATGCTTCAAAACATAACTTACCAGCATATGCTGTTTTTTTTCATCTGCTGTTACACTGAATGAAATAGAAATATGTTGTTTTAATGAGTCACAGGCTGCACTTGATTTTACAGGATTACAGTAGCAGGTGTTTTACAGGGCAAAACATAAAAAAACGTTTGATTGTTTTCTTTAATAAGACATTTCAGCATTAAAACCATTCAACTGCATTGATTATGCTTGTCTCAGTATGATACTGACTTATTCATCACCCTGTAAAAAACACTTGAAAATACTGCAGTATAAAGTGCAACAAGGTTGTCTTTGAATAACATTTATGATTTGAAATGACTTCAAACACAGCAATATGGGCTGTTTTCTCATTTGAAAAATGATGATAGTGCTCTGAAACTACAATTATCAATGTGTTTGAATGAGGTTTAGACTGACGTGTTGGGAATAGTCAAGTATCTATGGCAGGGGTCACCAATCTCAGTCCTGGAGGGCCGCTGTCCTGCAGAGTTTAGCTCCAACCCCAAATAAACACACCTGAACCAGCTAATCAAGATCTCACTAGGCATACTGACTTTCAAACAGGTGTGTTGGAGCTGGTTGGAGCTAAACTCTGCAGGACAGTGGCCCTCCAGGACCGAGATTGGTGACCACTGATCTATGGCAAAATCCATGACAACAAACCTTGGAGTGACTTCTAGCTGGGAGTCCTTCCTTTAGAAAGAGAGAAAAATGTGATGTTGAAAGCAATAAAGACATGAGATTAAAGCAGGCAACACCATGAACAAACATTTTAAACAGGAATAACATTAACAAACACAGTGGAGGCCAAAAGACTGAGAGAACTATTGAATATTCTGACTTTCTTTTTCCCATTCTTTTCTAATATAGGTTCTATTATTATTTTATCAGCATGACAATTTGTGTGAAAATTATCAGCATTTCAGCCGCATAAACTACAAGTCTGTGTAAAGCCTAATTATTATGTTCTCAAGCATGATGTGATCCAAAGATCATCGGAAGCAAAAACGTCTGACCGTGTGTGATTAATGAGCTAGTAATAATGCTGAATCTGAAGAATTTCTTCAGCATTGTCATTAACTTTTCCTTGTTGCACACATTTAAAACATTCGATTATTTACAGGTTCAAGTTGTTCAAATAAATCCAGATTTTCAGTGTGGTCTCAGACTTTAGACCCCTCTGAGATATGATAATTCTAATATTATTTACATATTAAAGAGTTTTAAATGCTCTTTTGTAAAATGAACAGACCTGAAACCAGATTTTCCTGTCAGGCTCCTTAAAATGTCGAGTTGATTTACAGGAGGGATGAGTCTTCAGATAGAGGGAGAACAGGGAAAAGACTTTTAGCGTATCAAACTCTTGAAGAGAGTTTATTAAAAGAAGTTGAAAATATTAAAAAAATGCTAATGAGAATTAATATAAACATAAAAACAACACGCTAACAAACAAATGGGTCATTAAAATACAGTATCTACAGTTACATTGGTCTTCAAGATGACTACCTGTACATTGGGACCGACACAGTCTGCTCATAAAAGTCCCATGTGGAAAGCAGGTCTGTCCGTGAAAGATTTGTGGCATAAAATCTCCAAGCTGCCTGATGTGGGGGGAAAAAATCTTTGAAATTAACTTCTAAAGCAGCAAATGACTTCCATAGTAATACATTACTGTATGCAGTAACCATCAACATTCCAAGCCATCTAAATCAAAGAAAACCTGATGAGAGCTAAAAGATGATCCTTAATTTACCATTTTTATCATAGCAAAGTCAACATCAGCTAAACATGCTATTAGTAGTCCAACTGAAAGATATTAGTAAGCACATTTATAGACTCCAGAAATTCCTACAAATGCTGATTTCCTCAGAATGTGTCTGGTGTGGATTACAGTAGAGTTATAGATCTGACCTGGATAAGAGCCGCGGCAGGGTTACGTCGCTTCTCAAAATGTTTCTGTCTGTGCTGCTCTTGAACCTTTAGAGCAAATCCTGAGCCCAGGATTCCCTGCAACAAAGAAAACAGTGCAGAAACACAACTGTATGTGAGCCAAGTCTGAAGTCAGGCACTGGAGATGCTCAAAACATCATCTTGGTTGGAACTCACC
Source organism: Carassius carassius (assembly GCF_963082965.1). Classification (NCBI taxonomy): domain Eukaryota; kingdom Metazoa; phylum Chordata; class Actinopteri; order Cypriniformes; family Cyprinidae; genus Carassius; species Carassius carassius. The sequence goes on along the minus strand of NC_081788.1, from coordinate 17,649,298 downwards.
GCAGGAAGAGCGAAAAAAGCTACACCGATCAGACTGAATGTGGCAGCAATTAGACGCCCATTCCATGTGACAGGAAACTTATCCCCATAACCAATAGTTGTAAGAGTGACCTAGAGAATAGAAATGATTTTGCTTAACAATGGCATAGTTTGTGTGTGTGTATACTAATAATAAAACCTAGTAAGGCTCTAGGATGGTCATTAAATTCAATCTCATGTTTGGATCCTGTTAGTGTCCATCAGATCAGTTTATGGAGTAATTTCCACTATTAGTTTACTATAAGTCACTTTGGAGTAAAATGATCTGCCAAAGGAGGCTAAGAGGAGCTGCCAGTTCTTTATGGCACTGGTCCATTTGTGAAATGGATCTTTGAACAGCATCTTATTTCACTGTGTCGTATCATCTCATTGGATCTGATTAGATTGAGGCAGCAGGAAGAAGCTGTAGCACTTACCAGCCCCCACCAGAGGGCGTCTGCGTACGTGTCGAACATCTCTGCATTGTCATCCTTCTCCACGGAGTACACCAAGAAAGACGCCAGGATAAGACAAAGGAATCCAATATACCACGCCGTGATGAGTTCCTACATTTAGGGATTCAAAAATGTTAGGAAAATCAGGAACATGTGATGCACTCCTAACCTAACCAAAAAAAAAAAAAAAAAAATGCTAACTGCATGCAATCCCATATAAAGATTATTTTTCAAACTGCTTTAATGCTCAGCATAGCAGTATTTACATTCAAAAACAGTAAAATGAGTAATATTGTTAAATATCATTACAATTTGAAAAATAATTTGTTTTTCTATTTGAATATATTTTAAATGTAATTTATTCATGTAATGGCAAAATGGAATTTTTGGCAGCCATTACTCCAGTCTTCAGTGTGACATGATTCTTCAGAAATCATTCTAATATGCTGATTTGATGCTCGGGAAACATATTTTACTATATCAAAGTTAAAAACAGCAATACTTGTATTATGCCTTGAGATGCTTATGTGCAAACTGATACACTTTTTCAGGATTCTTTAATGAACAATGTTTAAAAGAACAGAGCCATTGTTACAATATAAATTAAAAGATTATTTTAAATAGCCTTGTTCCAACTTCTTATTCAGTAAATCTCTAATACAGCAAAAAAAATTGCTTCTAAATCCTTTCACGGGTGATTAAGGCCATTCAATTATTTTAATAGCTGCAGACTAAACCGAGTGATATAGTTTCTCCAGTAATAGAAACTAATGGATAATAATGAATTTGCTGCCCAGTGACCCAAATGGCAAACTGGTGGGAATATGCTCACTCAGTAACCTACTTAATGTGAACTTTAGCAATATCTGTTTTCAATTAGTACACATTTACTACCCATTCAACACACAAATCCATATGCAAACAAACATCTGTCTATACATACATTATGCACATTGATAGACACTCAATATGTGAGTTTAAACAAATGATCCGGTATTTAACATTTTATCCTGACCAGGCAAGCACAATGTGATACAATGTGATTTTGTTGTATACATATAATTTTCTGCTTTCAGTGTGGACAGAAATAAAAAGTACTATTCTTTCATATGTAAACAGGCATGGTCACCTTGCTGTGTGCGTAAACAACAGATCCCAGGAGTTTCCATGTGCCACCGCGGCGGTCCATACGCAGCATTCGAAGGATCTGAAGAAACCTCAGACTCCGTATGGCAGAGGTGGCAAAAACATTTCCCTGTGAGCCAGCGGCCAACACAGACACTGAGGCAAAAAGGACCATGATATCTGCAAAAAGAGAGTATATATTAATTAACAGATTACCTCCCAAAGACGACTGTCATCCTTTAAGAAGCCATTTGATTGGAAAGTCCATTATTAAAATAAAAATGATTATGATTAAGCATTATGAAATTATTTGATTAATCCAATTATACTGTCACCATCCTTGAGTGCATTATATAAAGAATGAGGAAGAAGGAAGAGAGAATTAGAAACATTTCCTTTCTAATATCTTAAAGGGATAGATCACTAAAAAAATCCTTATTCTGTCAACATTTACTCACCCTCATTTATTCTTTCTTCAATAAAACACAAGAGAGATACTGAAGAATGTTTTCTATTTGTGTTCAACACCAGGGTGGTTAAATGCTGACAAAATTTTCATTTTTGGGTGAATTATTCCCCTAATGTGATTGGGATCAGTCTCATATTCACTGGCATCATGTATTCTTTCAAATCATGCACTAATGGAGTTCATATTATTCTGCTGTAGTACTGGCATTCAGTGTATCAAGTGTCATAACTCAGAGAGTTTTCTCATTTACTGCCCCAGAAAAAGTTGTTTCTTGTCTCTTGAGCAGAAAGAATAGCAAGAGAGAGAGAGAGAGGAACATGCATTAGAGAGGAAAATACCAAAAAAAAGAAATTATTTTCAAACCGATGATAGAGAAGGGTTTGCGTGCAAATCTCAGTCTTCCTCTCCATCCTCTGTAGCGACAGCAGCACCCGGCTGCCCAAATCCTCACAATATATTCCACACCAAACACCACGATTGTCACAACTTCCTAAACAGACAGCAGACACATCCACTTACTGACATTTATTTATGCTGTCTTATAGACTGTACATATATATATAAAATTTAAAATAATGTCCAATAATATAATAGAATATAATATAATGAGACAAATGTAACAAAATGTAACAGGTATACATAGCCAAAAGCTATAATAAGTATGATTCAAAAATACACCTATCACAGTACATCCAAGCTTTATGTTAAAAGAGCACTATGTAAGTGCTTGATGGCTACTGTTACACTGACACAAACAGATCTATAAAGTGTCATGTTCACAGCAATTGACATCACCACTGGATAATGTCCAACTTGTCACGTTCTGTTAGAATGTGGAACAGATTCTATTGTGATCTGGAGTATCTATAATGTGCACACACAAGTCTGAAGTGTTTGATATAAAAATCTGACAGCAACACTGCCATGAATCAGCTTCTGCCTGTAAATCATGTTAAATGAGGATCAGATACAGACCAGGATGTACAAGGCACTCTCAGAGCTTTTCTTGTGTTCTTTGATCGTTGCGAACACTGACAGGACCAGGCAGGAGAACACCAGCAGAAACCTGCAAGACAGGACAGTAGTAAATCAAACCAAAACAAAAAAACCGCTGGGTTGTGTTCGCATGATATATCAAAGCATCTAAACAAGCTCCAACTAAGAAGTTTCAGAATTAGAAGTTATTCATTGACATAATTTTGTTTTGGACAGAGAAGTCAATGCATATTCATGATGAGTAATTGGAATCGAGGCCTCTCGGGCCTGTCGATGGCTTTGTGATCTATGAGGACAAATACTGGCTTAAGCGAGACAAGAATCCATGGAGAGTTCCTGGCACTCTGCAGTTAAACTCAGAGATAAATCCCTGAAGAGAGAGAAGGACTAAAATAGCTGAAAGTCTCATTAGCATAAAACCTCTCTGGGCCTCACAGCCATGTACAGTGAAAAAAAAACAAAAAAAAACAATGTCAAATAAACCTGAAATACTCTGAGTCTGAACTGACATCCAAAGCTAACTGGAGACTACCAAAACTTTTTAGCGCAGTGGTTTTGCCCCGATTCACACCATTAGAGAGGCAACAAAACAGGGATTTGTGAGATTTGGCACTGTGTGATAAAGTTAAATGTCAGGGAATCTGAACATCACACAATCAGTGAAAGCACTCAAATAACTGATGCAATGTCTTCAATACGCAGAAAAAAAAAACATTCAGAGAGGAAGTCAGACAGAGATGATGAGGGTGTTAATGAAAAGGTCTCCATTTCATTCTGCTTTCTCCCAGAAAAAAACACACACACACACACACATGTATATTTTATTATTATTATAAGGTTATTTGATCTTAAACATAATAATATAATAAATAATAATAATCATAAAATACTGTAGATGTAGCTACTGAGAATCCCTGAATTATTTTGAGTCATGTTTACAATTTGTAGTTCCATAATTTCCTTTTTGGATCAGTCAGATTTTATTTTTATTTATTTATTTTTTAAGTTTGGCAGTGATCTTACCAACCTCAGTCAACAAGGCACACACTATTTAGTCTTTGGCCCTGAGGGAGCGATAATTTATGCAAAGAAAAACATTATAATAAAGAAACTCTACCTACTGTATATGCTATAATGCTATGCTATTCATTTTCAATATATCAGTATTGATCTCAAACAGACCAGCTTTGCAGTTGCTGTTGAATGACTGTAGAGATGTCAGGCATAAAACACATCCTCCCCACTAGACTGCTCCTTGCCACAGGTATTAATATTTTATGTCATAACAGAAACTTATCTGCTAATTTGGAACAATCTAACAGAAGGAGATCAGTAAAACAGACTGGTCCTAAAGGGAATGAGGCCAGAGATTAATAAATGAAAGCTGCATTAATAAAGGTGGCAAACAGCGGATTAGAAAGTCATGGAAAGGAAATCAGCTTAAACAAGAATCCTCACAGGAAATTTAATCTTTACTGTATGGACCAAAAAATTAATAAAATGCAGAATCGTACAGAACCAGTGCCATCAGACACCAGGCGTGGCTTTCAGGAAACACATCACATTATGAGAAATGATTGCTCACCATCCTGCTCTCAGCTGGTTTGGACTTCATGGCCAATTAGTGGCTTCAGATGATAAGGGAGCCATTTATTATAAACTTGCCCTGAAATCACACTGTCATTGATACAACTACCCTCGAATAACCATAGCATTTCAACAGCAGCTCAATACAAGTTTTGCACTTCTCTGATGCTGATGAATTACTGACTTATGCATCAATCTCTAAGATCTGAATGACCTGCCATCAGGTAAGGATTTTTTTCTAAAGGCTGCCAGAACATTTTGCTTTGAAAGTGCGAATATCTAATACGATTTTCTCAAATGAACAAACTGACCACAGAGGCATCAAGCACAAGCTCGTAAAGACTGCAATTATCTCAGCAACAATACAGCATTATGATACTCACTATTTGTGATCCTGCAGAACCTCTGAATATCAGATGTAAGAAATAATAACCAGTTAAATAAACATGAAAACAAATAATCATTAAGCCCTTTTGTCTTTGTCAGACTGGTTATTGCTCTTAATGTTGGCAACGGCCACAGTCTCATCTGGAAATTGTAAAGCGGAGTAGATTATACAGGCCTGTAAAACAGAGTGACAGCAAGGACATTCTTTGAGTCAGCAGTGAATAAACATAAAGAGTAATGGATCTCTCTCATTCACCCCATTAGTACAATTCTCTCAAAACCAGACTCTCCAGACTGAACCAAAACATAAAATGATTTGTTATTAGGTGAAATTAAATTGTAATTCATATTAAATCACAATTAAGTAATGTCTTAATGATTAAAATACTGTTTAAAAATGTGGGTCCTGAAAGTCTCTCGTGTTCACAAAGGCAGCATTTATTTGATCAAAAATACAGTAAAAATGGTTGTTTATTTTCTTCTCCACCTGTTTTTTTCTGACCCCACTGTCCAAAGGTCATGTCTTAACTTTGTAATTTCTGTAATGCCTTAGTTTTGAATATTTTTCATGGGGATTTATTATTTTTTTACTTTTCAGTCTGAGTTAAACCTCTGTTTCGATCAATTTATTATTCATATAAATATTTTAAATCTTACTGACCCAGAATATTATATTCTTAACCCTCTGATTGTATTCGCTGCCAATAACTGACTACCATCAGCAAAATTAAGTTGCATATACATTAAGTACCTATGCTGATATAAATACTCAAAGCATTCACCACTTCCAAATATCTCCTTGTACCCTTTTCATTAAGCCCGAGAAATAAAGGCTTAGTGGAGTCTGTACAGCATGCAAAGTGCTATCTCTGCATTTAATGCTTGTGAAAGAGAGAGGAAAACACACTTAAAGTAAGAGGCCAAAGTCAGCACACTGCACTGCACTCGGTGTGTGTGTGTGTGTGTTTGTGCACTAGACAGAGTAAAATGGATGGTGATTGTATAAATAATGCATCTTCAGAACTCACATTCATGTCTCAGGTAGGTGGGAGTCTTCTATGAGGGTTGCACGATGACCAGCAGAGCAGACAAAGACATTTACAGCTATACAGAAGATTAGACAGCTCAAGCTCCAATATCAATGATACAGTCTGAGGTTATGATGCTGTATTATGACAGACTGGTTTATAGGTGCCATAAGAGATGAATCTCAAAGACATTTGAGGTAATGGAGCACTCTCTGAGCTATATGTGTTTCTAAAAGGCTACAGAAGAAGTGATACTACGTCTTGTTTTAAGATTCAAACACAGGACCAATCTTATCTCTCCAGCCAAAAACACAAAGGGATTTCAAAGTTTCATAATTTGAAAACCAATCCTATGATCTTAATTGATCTTAAATCTTCTAGAGGATGCCATCATGATAGAAAACAAACACAAGGTCTTTTACAACAAAACAGTCTGTTATAAAACAGGACTGTTATGATTACTAATATAATGTACCTGAAGAACTTCCAACAGAAAAAGGTTATAATGCTTAGACAACATCCAACAGGCTCATAAAATAATACAGAACCTCACGCAAGAACTTCAGTTCATCCAGTAGGATCTTTTTTGATTCTTTTTAAATTCCCATTAGGTTCCAAATTACTACAGATATTTCAATCCATAAAGATTTTTTTTATTACTGACAGCTCAGCAGGATAATGAAGGTGCAAATATATTACAGGCCATAAATAGAAAATAAAAATAAATAGAGATGCAATTAAATTACTTTATCACCTCTGTGTCAACAGAGTCATGGAAATGTTGTCAGGTAATCTTTGTCATGTGCATTTCTAGCATTTCATCAGTAACATACTGCTCATATTTTGTAAGCAAGCGGTACAGTGATCCACACATGCAGTAGACTTACTACATTATTGTAATACAGTATTTAGCCTACATTAAATGCTAGATTCCCAGTAATCGTAGTAACCATGGTACTTACAGTACTTCCTTGGTGTGTATTGTTCTGATACTCATTTGGTTGGGAATGCATTTAGCAAACGATACAGTAGTCAATTCGGGTTACGTTTCAATTGACTTTAGGTAAATAACCACTAAATACAGTACAATGCAATTTTTCTTCATCTGACTGTATCCTGTACTTTTCAGAACAAAAAAAAAATCGCACCTAAAAAAGTAACAATCATGGTTTTGATATAAACAGTAGACAGTAGCTATTTTGCGTCTGTCGCTGTTCTTTTTTGAAGCAAACATAGACGAATTCGAAAGTTTTGCCATGACCGCCACATTTAAGATGCCATGGCAATGTAAAAGTACTTAAACTTTTAAAAATAAGTCTCAATATAACTTTATTCTTGTTGTCTAGCTACTTTTGAACGCAAGAACCTGTCTCGTGTAAACACCGCCTGGGTCTCGGACTCACGAACTGCGCCTTTCAGCCAATCATTTACGCGAAAGTTACGTCACCCTATTATTATTCATAAACCAGACTAAGAAGGTCTGAAAATGTGTCCCTTCACTTTCTAGAGCTTTCCTATCCCTGTGCCACAGCAAATAACCCAGCGACGCCCCCGTTTGCATGCCTCCGGTGTAGCCATGAACCGCTGGCACGGTTTCCCCCTTCCCTTCGGAAGCAACGCATTCGTTTGAAAGCGGCTTAGAGCAAACACGAGTGCAGTGACGCGGTACTACAGGAGCTGACCGGTGCTGAAACCGCTGCCTAATGATACCGTGTGCACGGAGTCTGTATGCATTATTAATAATCTGTGAACACTTTCCAACATGTCAGTTTATGAAATATGCACAGCTGTGAAAAGCTTATTTGGCGGTCTGTGTCTGAATTAATCTTTGACATTTGCTACAGTACACGGACTAAACTTTTACATATGTTCCCACTGTTTGACTGACTGACGCTCTGCGACAAAAGCTGCAGGCAGGCCGACAACATCTCAAACTTTCAGCATTCTGGACGATGCAGCACAGCACTATCTCTGGCGGTAAAGGAGGGTGATTCCCATGCCACGCAGTAACGCAAATCACGGAGCACATACTCACACATAAGCGTGGTAAATGAACGCCCAGCCGCGGGGTCTTTCCAGCGCATTGTAAAGGAAATTTTGCAGTCTGCGATAACGCGCGTTTCTTTTATGAGCGCTGCGCCCCCTGGAGATGCTGGACCTCGGTCTGCACAGGATGCTGCCCCGTTTTGTGCTCTCGGAACCGGCGATAAGAAGTGCCCCGTCTCGGCTCGTCTCCGCAGCCCCGGGGTCCAGTCCCACAAAGCCGACTTTCAGTTTCTTCTCCCCCGCAGGGGGGTGGTAAACATTACCGTTGGCTGATTTTTTCACCATCCTTATAGTCTGACAGATCCAAACGAGTGTATAGAGTAGTCGTGGGCAGACATTGCCGAACCGGGGTGTGTTCTGTAGTGCGGCGGTCTCGCACTAAAAGCCAATTGAAAAGCCAAGGCGAAACTGCAATGGGTAGTCTTACGCCTTCCGGCTCCTCTACGAGCCTCTATATTTAATGTTTCAGCAGTCGGATTTTGGATGAAGGGGCTGATGTAACAAATTGTTTCAAGTAGTAAATAATAAGAGAGCCAGTTAAATCATTCATGGAAGAAAAGAAATAGAACTTTGCTATGCTGAAATCTTAATGCACACCAAAAACAGCCTTTCACAGCACAATGGAGACGAGCAGTAGCTAATTCCAGGTTGTTGTCAGGTTAAATAGAGTAATGTTTACCTTAAGTAAAACTGTAAAACATTCTAAAATCTCATAAAAAGGGTTGATTTCTCCACAGATGTGCAATTAGACAATCTATAATGGGGGGAAATGGTTATTAAGGAAGACCAATCAAAAGTTGGTTTAATTGAAAGTGTGATGATAAACAGTGTAGGATGTTTCACTGTTCTTAACATCTCTCCATTCCCACTTATACTGTACATACTATACTAGTTATGTAACCTGTTCTGTATGTTAATCTCTAACAATGACAGATCAGAAGTAATTTATAAACGGATACTCTTTTATTTTGTTTGATATTAGCAATGCATTATATATAGGTACAGCGTGAGCATAAAGACCAACCTAAGGTGTCAGACTGATGAGTGCTATAAAAATCACATTTATCGGGCTGTATTCGGAAATGAGGGTGACACACTGAGGTTTAGGGTACAAGACAATTTAACATCTGTAATTAGACAATTTTGAGGCACATCAGATTTACCTAAAGGTGCACTCTTGGTGGATCTAAATATAGGTATTATAATATGTAATATTACATTACCTCAGAATGGACAGCTTTATACAATGCTTTTAATTTAACACAGAGTTTAAAACAACTGGATATATGCTTACATTACCAGCTGGAACAGTTTAAGAGCCATTTAATGTTTTTATAATTAACAGTTCAGGACAGCATGAAGACAGATACTTCAGTCAAACATTAATATAAACTTTTAAGGTTTTGATTAAGCTGTTCTTATTAAACAAACAGAATCGGTCAAATTATGAAAATCATTTTGACATGAAAGAAAACATAAATAGTAGTGGTAAATAGAGGTAAAGACCAACAAATTACAAGGCCCTCAAAAGAAAGGCTTGGTTTGTGAGCACCACTGATTTTGAGCTAAAAAAAAAAAATCACTCTTTGAGCTAAAAATTACACTTGAGACAAATATAAACTTAAAATAGAACTGAAAAAAGGACAGCAGTTATAAAAAAAGAAAAAACAACATTTTTTTCATGTTTCAGCTGACTGATTAGTGATGTTAAATTATGTCGTCATAACTTTTGAATGGGAAAGCTAATTGCACAATAATAGACTGAGATGGTGGAGAAACCTGAGATTTTAATATACAGTGACAGGAACATGCTAATGCTAAGTCTTTGGGTTTTACTATATTTAGGTCTATCATACAGAAATTATAGGTTTCATGTGGACATTATTAAGCAAAATAACATGCAACAATAAGGACCTTCAAAACATACAATAGTCGCACTGCACAGATTCTGTGGATTAAAAATAAAATGTTAAAATCCAATTAATAATAAATCAGCATTTTACCAGCACTAAGCTTCAGTTTGGATAGGTATGAGGATAAAAAAATAAAAATAAAATAAAAACAGTTTATTAGCATAAATTCAAGTATTATTTAAAATATTTTATCATCATTACAACATGCTCTTAAGTTGCAGAATCTAACTTCCATGCTGATATGTAACAGACAGTGACGAGTTATGACCTACAATACAAACATAATGAACGTCTCATTAAGATTTTATAAAGATTTAATTAAGACATGATGCTCTTTTGCATTATTGTCACTAAAGTGAACTTATTAACTCAAAACTTTGCTTTACTAAAATTACATTTTAGCAAAAACTGTCAACTGTCAGAACTACTGAAGGTAACATACATACATACATACATACATATATATATATATATATATATATATATATATATATATATATATATATATATACAACCCGAATTCCGGAAAAGTTGGGACGTTTTTTAAATTTTAATAAAATGAAAACTAAAGGAATTTCAAATCACATGAGCCAATATTTTTTTCACAATAGAACATAGATAACGTAGCAAATGTTTAAACTGAGAAATTTTACACTTTTATCCACTTAATTAGCTCATTTAAAATTTAATGCCTGCTACAGGTCTCAAAAAAGTTGGCACGGGGGCAACAAATGGCTAAAAAAGCAAGCAGTTTTGAAAAGATTCAGCTGGGAGAACATCTAGTGATTAATTAAGTTAATTGATATCAGGTCTGTAACATGATTAGCTATAAAAGCTTTGTCTTAGAGAAGCAGAGTCTCTCAGAAGTAAAGATGGGCAGAGGCTCTCCAATCTGTGAAAGACTGCGTAAAAAAATTGTGTAGAACTTTAAAAACAATGTTCCTCAACGTCAAATTGCAAAGGCTTTGCAAATCTCATCATCTACAGTGCATAACATCATCAAAAGATTCAGAGAAACTGGAGAAATCTCTGTGCGTAAGGGACAAGGCCGGAGACCTTTATTGGATGCCCGTGGTCTTCGGGCTCTCAGACGACACTGCATCACTCATCGGCATGATTGTGTCAATGACATTACTAAATGGGCCCAGGAATACTTTCAGAAACCACTGTCGGTAAACACAATCCGCCGTGCCATCAGCAGATGCCAACTAAAGCTCTATCATGCAAAAAGGAAGCCATATGTGAACATAGTCCAGAAGCGCCGTCGTGTCCTGTGGGCCAAGGCTCATTTAAAATGGACTATTTCAAAGTGGAATAGTGTTTTATGGTCAGACGAGTCCAAATTTGACCTTCTTGTTGGAAATCACGGACGCCGTGTCCTCCGGGCTAAAGAGGAGGGAGACCTTCCAGCATGTTATCAGCGTTCAGTTCAAAAGCCAGCATCTCTGATGGTATGGGGGTGCATAAGTGCATACGGTATGGGCAGCTTGCATGTTTTGGAAGGCTCTGTGAATGCTGAAAGGTATATAAAGGTTTTAGAGCAACATATGCTTCCCTCCAAACAACGTCTATTTCAGGGAAGGCCTTGTTTATTTCAGCAGGACAATGCAAAACCACATACTGCAGCTATAACAACAGCATGGCTTCATCGTAGAAGAGTCCGGGTGCTATCCTGGCCTGCCTGCAGTCCAGATCTTTCACCTATAGAGAACATTTGGCGCATCATTAAACGAAAAATACGTCAAAGACGACCACGAACTCTTCAGCAGCTGGAAATCTATATAAGGCAAGAATGGGACCAAATTCCAACAGCAAAACTCCAGCAACTCATAGCCTCAATGCCCAGACGTCTTCAAACTGTTTTGAAAAGAAAAGGAGATGCTACACCATGGTAAACATGCCCCGTCCCAACTATTTTGAGACCTGTAGCAGAAATCAAAATTGAAATGAGCTCATTTTGTGCATAAAATTGTAAACTTTCTCAGTTTAAACATTTGCTATGTTATCTATGTTCTATTGTGAATAAAATATTGGCTCATGTGATTTGAAAGTCTTTTAGTTTTCATTTTATTAAAATTTAAAAAACGTCCCAACTTTTCCGGAATTCGGGTTGTATATATATATATATATATATATATATATATAATACAGACTTTGCATGTTACAAATGCTGTCACATACTGTACATACTAGCTTAACTAGTCCAAACTAATCGAGGAATACTTAAATTCCCACGCCTTCTCGGTTACTGACCACACAGCTGATGTTAAACATTCAAATATCGAACACATTTTGTAAAAGCAGAATAAAGTTTCCTATCCAAATATACATTAAGTTTACAAAATGAAAGATGTACAATATTATGTTTTAACATTATTAATACTCTTTAAATTATAGCACTGCTGTTCCCAAATAGTAAACGCTTATCCCTCTGACACATACATATATTTACCTGAACACAAAATTTCAATAAAATCCTACTATATCTATTAATTCTTCACATGATCCCTTTGCATTTCTCTGTCTTCTAATGTACAGTGCGTTTAATAAACACTGAAGAACACAAGCATTTTTCATTGCGCTTTTCCAAACAGCCACACAAAGCAGCTCCCAAGAAGTCACGCACTGTAACACAGCATTGATTCAGGTTTAAAAAGTGCTATACTTATTTATTTTTTTCCTCCCAGTTGATCAATAATGGTTTTAATCTTCAATAATTCAACATTTTGACTGCAGTGAAATCTTGTATTTTGTATGCAGGTCTACGTTTTTGTATTGTTTGAGAAGCCAATAGCCTGCATTTGTTTCCCCATTATCCTTAAAATGCGCCGTTGATGGAGCTTCACAAGAAAATTGTGTTGTTAAACAGAATCAAGCTTATTTTAAACAATGGCGAAGAAGAATTAAGATTTTGAAATTGGTCCATGTAGGCTGGAATGATTTCAGTACTTTCATAACACCTGATACGAGTTAGAGAATCGCAACACCTCCCAAGACACAGTGCAGACACACTCATGCAAAGCTACAGTAATTGCACATAATCACCACCCTACTTGCTGATGCAAGTTTGCAGTCAGAGGCGAAAGGAAGAGATAATTCAGCTAGATTTAGCCATTCACATGCCAGTCCAGATCCATTAGGAGACCACACAAAGTAGCAATGTGGACAGACACTGCTAGGCAAGATTAGCATCGTTTGCAATTTTCTCAGCTGCCAGAGCAAGAGATAAAGGTTGCCGGACGGTTCTCATTCCTTGTCGTGTTGACCTCAGCCTGACCTCTCTGGATGAGGGTGGCTGGGATTTAAGATGTGCTGAGGCATGGTCTCAAAATGATACGCCAGTCTTGATATCTCCCAGCATCTAGAAGGTCTGAGAGAAGGATGTCACTTCATTCAAAGATCTCCATCAGAGGGGGGTAAACACAACCTGAAGAGCCTGTGATGAGGATTATAAAAAGGATTTGGTTACTGTAAAAGCTTCATTCGACTGAAGCCAAACCACCTGGAATAATATCTTTACATTTTTAATGTCAAGTGAGGTCTTTAAATAGCAAGTGTCAGTGATACCTGGGAGCACAAGGTGGCATCTGGTCCATCACTCTGAGATTTTTGGCTGAAATCTCCACTCTGGTGCCCTACGAATACAGACAGTTATTACTGCCTGTTGGAATACTGTCAGAATAGCTCAAACGTCAGTATTCATAAAGAATTTAGTTTCGACTTTGTCTGTTTCTGAGGATATAATACTAGTTTGTAGCTCAAATTACCAGTGACAATTATCATTTAGCCTACATGCCCACACATATTTATTGATATATTCAAGCATATGTAAATCAATGAAATTGTGTAGACACAAATTGTATCTGTTAAGGTTCTTATTATTATTTGACTTCTCACATAATACAGTGACCTACGTATAGAACCGTATGCTTCAAGTGTTCAATTTGGCAGCAGGTATTTACTACCAACCATATGATTGATTTTGTAAGTTTAATAACGGAGAGCAGACAGATGCGTGTCATATGCTGTACCTGCTTACGCATGATGTCCATGGTCTGCATTAGGTAACGGGGCATGAGGCTGTGGTTTCTGGCTAGAGTAATGGCCTGCTCCAATGACACAGTCAGAGTACACCTACACAGAACAAAAACCTTAGTCAAGAGGAAGTTTAGACAATCTCTTATAGATGTACCTCAGTGTAGCCGTAACCAAGGATACAAATCACCTAGATTAGATATTTGAGCAAGAAATAAATGAAAATCATAATAAAATATAGTTTACAGTAGAAACTTGACTGTGGCTCCACTTCAGTAGTAAGAGGCTTAAATATAAGAAGCGTGTGTTTTGAGCTGTCAGCAACATGAAAACAACATTTCACTGCAGATACCTCTGCATCCCAGTGGCACACATGGTGATGTGACAGGCTCCCAGCCGGCTGCAGAGTTCGGAGGACACCACAAGAACACTGACTGAGGACTGACCCGCAGAGCTGGGTTTTACATTCATATACGTCTGCATGAGCCGAAAGAGGTCATCCAAGGTGTTCAGCGGCCGAAGAAGCTGGAGATTAAAATGATTAAACAAAACGATTTGGTTTTAAACCATAATAAAATCATTTCTATGTATTGATTTCTTTGCATTTCGATTGTGGCCCGTACAGGAATCCCAGTAACGTTTTTAATTTTGTTTTCAAAATAAGTCTCTTATGATCACAAATGATGCACTTAATTGTTCAAAATACATTTAAAACCAAAAGATTGTGAAATATTGTTACAATTTCGATTTGAATATATTAAAAAATGTTTTCTATTTTAATATATTTAAAAAAGACATTTATTTCTGTGATGGCAAAGCTGAATTTTCAACAGCTATTACTCCAGGCTTAAGATCCTTTGGAAATCATTCAAATATGCTATATTTATTTTTATAAATGTTGAATTTTTTTGTGGGAACTGTTATATATATTTTTTAGGATTCTCTAAAAAATAGAAAAATATAATTGTTTTTTAACTTTGTAAATGTCTTTACTTTCACTATTGATCCTTGCTGAATAAAAAAAATAAAAAAAAACTTTCTGGCCAAACAATTGAACGGTGGTATATAGAGATATTACCTGGTCTATTTTCACTGCAGTGGAATTTGAATCTGAATTTGATTTCTCCAGAAAAAAAGCCCTGAAAAATGAAGGATGTTATATAAAAATGTGCACAATTTTTTGCCATTCAAACCTTTAGAACAAATTATTTACATTATGATATATCTAACTTACATTTTTAAAGTTATCTTTTAAAACTGTTTAATTTAAATTAGCTTTGGAGCAAAATCAAAAGCAATCAAAACTAAGCACAGGTCACACTGTATGATATCCACATCCACAAAGAATATCTGTACCTGAGTTTGCGGTAATAACCTTTGACGTTCTCCAGTGACAGAGCATTTGTACGCTGCTGAAACTCTTCCATGGCAACAAAATCCTGAGACAACACATCCTCTGGCTTCTCCAGTCCTGATAAAGATTTAAAAAATGCAGATGAATGCCATGCTTTGCCCAAAGCTGTAGTTCTCTCAACATACCACTAGATGGAGACCAAAACTCATCAATCTATCTATCTAATAAAGGACACTTCTCTTGAATGATACTTTTAGAATGGAAACAGAATGTTCCTTTTGTCTGCTCACACCTCTAGTGAACAGGACTGATTGAAGCTTCAAAGAGCCTCCGTTCTGCAGTCTTGTTGGCAGCTCACTGAAATGACGGCTGTCCAAGAACATTGTCACCCTGATGGTCTGCCGACTGCCTTCCACCTGGTAATGCACAGGTGTGTCTGAAAAAAAAGTGCATTAAAGGATTTGAGAGAGTATTAAAAATTCTATGCAATTTCAATCTTTTTCCTTCACACAAGTTGATTTAAGAAAATTCTGCACCTCGTACATACTGTATACAGTATCTTTAATGTTTGTGGTCACACTGGGAACCATGTCAGGTTAATTAGGTTGTAATTAGCCTGATGAGATGAGTAAAGACAGAAACCTCACAGATGTGTGAAACAGGGAAAAAAGCCAAGATGTTCACATTTGTACAACACAGAGAAAACACCTTTGCGGAAGGAACAAACCACAGAGCAGAACTTCCTGCCTCAGATTTAGTCAAACCAAAACAGAAGACGTCAGATAAAGCTGTTCTCCTATCACGAGTAACTGTGCTGACATTCCTGAAGAGGACATCTGGCGGGACCGTGTATGTTTGTGAAGAGAGGGAGGGGGTGCAGCTATATAAAGATGAGGGCTTTGGCTTTCACTTTTTAGTGGAATCTCACAGCTTTATCAGAGAAAGGGAGTTACTATTTATAAAGGGGAGGAATCTTTGGTCATTGTTGCTGGTGTTTCAGTGGTTTACAGAACGTATTTTAAACCATTAATTTACTCAGCATAAGTGTCATAAATATTTATGGCATTTTTAACTTGTTAATAATCTTGAATGCCAAATAACAAAGCTGGCCTTTTACTTTATTTACAGTAATCACATTCCTGGTACCAGGGTTATTAACTAAAAATAAAACTATTATAATGTTTTTGTGAATTGAAATAAAGCTGAATTACAATACAAATATTAGATGAAAACATATACTTAACCAAAATGTTGAAAATGTTTGTTGAAATGGCAACCCCCGAAATAAAAACAAAACTGAACTAAAAGTTAAAACCGAAATAAAACTAAATTAAACCTAAACAATAAATTAATAAAAATGACAAAAGCAACTTACAAAATGACTGAAAACAAAAAAGATAATAAAAAAATATTAATAAACTAAAATATTCATAACTAAAATAACACTGGTTATATGTTTGTGTGTGTGTGTGTGTGTGTGTGTGTGTGTGTAGATGTATTTTTCTGTTGGTACTGTGAATGAAAATGTATCACTCAATGTTAAAATATGTGGTGTGGAGTCATACTTGGGACGATGCACTCGTTCTCCATGGGGCGGAACAGCACAGTGACTTTCTCCAGATCCTGCAGTGCTACTTTTGTATCTTCAAGCATTATTCGCTCTTCTCTCTGTTAAAGGAAAGGCCAAGATAATCAGAGTACTAGAGAATATGACTAAAACAATAATGAACACTATCAGGAAATAATGGATATAATGGCCTTGGTTCTGTATTTAGTCTCTACATTCAGTTCTTTCATGCTTTTGTATATTAGTAGAAAGCAGTGAGACACTGTTGGATGACTGTCACTGAATCAGCTATGAGAAGATGTAACTTCTGGTAATGTCTCACCACATGTGGAGAGAGTGCTGACTGGAAGTTAAAGAGCACTCCGATGGTGGCGATCTGCTCCAGCCATTTACGGCTGACCTCTTTACTGTCCTCCTCATACTCTCCATTATTGTTGAAACGCAGGTTCAGCGCGTTCACAAGTTGCTCCGCCAGTGCACACAGCGCCCCCACCAAAGACTGGCAGAATATAACATCCCGCCGCAACTGGAGTTCTGTATCTGTGACAGAAGAGTAGAAAATAATTCACGATATTTGTATAAATACATGTATATACATGCGTGTATTACACTCCTATTTATTCATTAAGCATGGAAAAATGTGATCATTTTTCACTTGTTTTTTGTATCACATTTATAATATAATATTTAGAAATAGTATCATATTCAGTACATCTGGTGAAGAGATACACTATTGTTTAAAAGTCTGTGGTTGGGAAGATATTTTTGAAAGTGCTCTTTATTTTTTTGTCTAAAAATACATTACAAACAGCCATACTGTGAAACATTACTATTATTAATTTAATATTTAATTTATACCTGTAATGGCAGCATTAAAGGGTTAGTTCAACTAATTATTAAAATGATGTCATTAATGACTCACCCCCATGTTGTTCCAAACCCGTAAGACCTCCGTTTATCTTTGGAACACAGTTTAAGATATTTTAGATTTAGTCCGAGAGCTCTCAGTCCCTCCATTGAAGCTGTGTGTACGGTATACTGTCCATGTCCAGAAAGGTAAGAAAAACATCATCAAAGTAGTCCGTGTGACATCAAAGGGTCAATTAGAATTTGTTGAAGTATCGAAAATACATTTTGGTCCAAAAATAACAAAAACTACGACTTTTTCAGCTTTGTCTTCTCTTTCGGGTCTGTTGTGAGAGCGTTCACTGCAGTGTAGTGATATCCGGTTCGCGAACGAATCATTCAGTTCACCAAATCAAACTGAATTGTTTGAAACAGTTCGCGTCTCCAATACGCATTAATCCACAAATGACTTAAGCTTTTAACTTTTTTAATGTGGCTGACACTCCCTCTGAGTTCAAACAAACCAATATCCTGGAGTTATTCATTCACTTAAACAGTAAACTGACTGAACTGCTGTGAAGAGAGAACTGAAGATGAACACCGAGCCGAGCCAGATAACGAACAAAAGACTGACTCGTTCTCAAGTCAAGAACCGGTTGCAGAAGACCCGGAAGAGAAGACAATGATGAATAAAGTCATAGTTTTTGCTATTTTTGGACCAAAATGTATTTTCGATGCTTCAAAATATTCTAACTGACCCTCTGATGTCACATGGACTACTTTGATGTTTTTCTTACCTTTCTGGACATGGACAGTATACCGTACACACAGCTTCAATGGAGGGACTGAGAGCTCTCGGACTAAATCTAAAATATCTTAAACTGTGTTCCAAAGATAAACGGAGGTCTTACGGGTTTGGAACGACATGATGTCGGTGAGTCATTAATGACATAATTTTACCACTTTTAAAACTTTAATTGCTTTAAAAAATATTATTGACCTCAAGCTTTGAAACAGTAGTACTGAACAGGTTTAGAACACCCTGGGTTCTCTCTATATATATTTTATTTATCAAACCGAATACATAAAATTAATAGTAAGTCATTATTGACTCTGTATATCAATATTTGTTGAGAAATCATTTCAAATAATTATGACTGCCATTTTATAGATTTTAATTGCTCTAATTTAATGTTTAACTGGCAGATGTCACTAATAATGATTAATTTACAGTTCACAGATCAGCATATATATATATCCCAAAGAGCGGTCTGAAGGGAATCCTGAATATCCTAAAACAGTTCCCAACAGCAGATGGTGGGTATCACAGCAGCACTGGGTGGGAACAGGGATTGGAGCTGCTGTCTGTGTGCAGCAGGAGGGATAAGGGCTCTAGATCAGGTTCCAAAGCAAACGCTCAACAGCTTCCATATGTCTCCTACCACAGACCCCACGGGACAAACTCACTCTCTCTCTGTTCTCTCGCTTTATCTGTGTCTACTGCTCGCTCAGAAGCTCACAATAAGACACACCCCACTGCAAGTTGACTGCACGCACACAAACTGTACACACTCCCTCCTACAGAGTTCCAATAAAACACACCCTTATCACAACACATAGAGGTGTCTGTAAATACAGCACAATCCAGAACAGTAGTAGGGATGATAAATCACACACACTGCAGTTGCGTTTCTGAAGTCTCACACAGATTATGACGCAAGTGCATGACCATGTAAACATTCTGGGTTGACTTTCAATTGCTATTTGAAATGATCTACAATGGTCAAGTTCAACAATAGAAAGGTTCAAATCTAGGGAGTATCTTACCAGTGCATTTAAGCAATGCCAACAAGAGCTGACTCCTTCCATCTGCAACACAGTTACAAACAGACATGAATACAACCAAATGCACAACAATACATGACAATATAGCTGTATTACAAGTCTTGGGAAACTTTGTACATGAACATGAACATGAAATGGTTTCTATGACGGTTTCAAAAAGACAGTTAATCTCAATTTAAACAAAATAAAATTTTTAACTTTTAATCATTCACAAAATAGTTTAAGGATTTGGATTAGCTTGTATTGGGTTTTTCCCAATAATAATGGGGCAACTGCTCTTCCATAGTGTTTCTATGTTAACATGCTAGATGGTTTTCTAAAAGAGTGCCTCTCAAGTTAAAGTTTGACAAGTTTTAAGTTGATTTTGAAGGACTCCTAAAACACAAATTGTATCTTGACAAACTCCAATGGTAGCATTTTTCAAATGTTATTTGCCATTAATACTGCAAATTTAATTACATGAATTGGCATTAAAATAATTTACAGTGATGATTTGTGCACAATAACACAAAACAAAAAAGTGCTAAAAAAATTGATTAGAGCAATAGTGATCTTGATTAAGTATTGTTCAGGCTTGAACCTACCCTCCACAAAGCGATGAAGGCTGTTAATTAAAGATTTGATTGAAATGGGCAGGTTCCAAGGGTCCTCCTGGATGTTCTTGAGCAAGACATACCGCCAACGTGCTGTCCAGTCATCTAAAACACATAGGACAAACTACTGTGCTACGCTTGCATGCAGAGGAAATAACGTACAGATGCAAACAGAAAAAATCACACACCCCTGCCCACTTATAAAAGTCCCTCACACACTAACCGAGAACCCAAATACACACATCCCTCAAATGAGTTTCCAAACATAGCACGTAAATATAGCACTCACACACACCCGACCGGGCGGTACCTGGCTGACTGTGGTCGGTGTGGAAATGCTTGGTTTCCTCGCAAGCTTTGCTCATGATAGGGCCCTTCAGGAGACTGTTGATAGAGTCAACCTGAGAATGAGAAAGACACAGTTAAGCCTGTCACCACACACATCCTGCGCTAACTGAAGATCTGGCGAACGCCCTTGCTAACACCAGGCCTGCTGCTTTCAGTCTGTCCACATGTAACCTGTCTACACTGGATAAAAGAGCTCTTTATTGGTTTCTGGGAAATTGAGAGGAGTCAAAATTCGGTGACCTCCAGAAGACGATAGATTTTGAGGTCAAAGAGCAGAGGTGCAGAGGTCAAAGAATGCTCAACTAGACATGATGGTAATGTGATAAACAATACTGTGGGAGTTAAAAAGGAAGAAGAGAGGGGAAACTAAGAGGGGTTGTATTGATGAAGAACAAAAATAGAAGGCAAAATGAGAAGGTGAGTGGTGTCAGACAAAGGGCAACAGTTACAAAGGGAATATCAAGTTTAAATTGGCAAAAGTTTGATTTATGAGAGGGGAAATCAATATACCTGATTGAAAAGGTGTTCTAGACATCCATGAAGTTTATCCTGCTTGTCTGAAGGGATCTGCATATCACATGGCAACTCATCTCCTGGAAGACGAAATAAAAGTAGCAATTAGTAGTTGTCCTGAATTTCAACATTGTAACCGCATCTGACAGATGCCAGTTACCTGAGCCCATCTCATCACTGCCCAGGTAAGAACTGTTGCTCCGGACGCTGGTGTATGACAGCACTGAGTCCCGGTTACTGTTACATTCACTGTGAAAACACACAAATACAAAGGTTTTCATGTGAAGAAAAGGATGCTTGCAGAGACCAATTCAAATTCTACCAATATTAATCATTTAAAAAAAAAAAGTTTGAACCATTCTCAAAACATTAGATACTCAGGTTAAATTAAACTAACAGCTTTCTACAGAAGAAAGGAATAATAATAGAAATGTACATTTTTGTTAAACTATCCCTTTAAACAATTAAACAATTTAAACATCTACAAATTCCATTAACAATTAAAACGTCTATCTAATAAGATTTGCAGCCTTGAAATGTTTATTCTAAGACAGAATTACAATTTTGAAATGTCTTTGCGTTCCAGAAAAGCTTGAGAGGGATAACAGACTGCACACTAGTAATAGAAAGAGCAGAAGTAGTCCCTTTCCCCACCCCGCAATGAAGGGGTGGCCAAATTTAGTGGCAAGAATAGAAGCAGATCGAGCTTATGACCAGCAGGTTGCAACACTCCCAGAAATAGAGAGCGAAAAAAAGGAGCATTCCCTCGTATTTAACCATTCAACCTCCTGAACCCTTGAAAGTTCATGTTCCTTCTTCTCACGACAACAAGAACAGGCGGCCTAACCTACATCCCAAAAACAAATCCAGTTACTTACTGTAACAGCCTAAAAAGGGGAAAAAATGCTTCTCTCTATAATTCATGATGGCTGCAGCTGTCCATGAGCTCACCCTATCACAGAGTAGCAGGATTTCAAAGTGGAACGCCACATAATGATAGAGGGTACAAAAGCAGGCATCCGTTTATCCCGACAGAAGCATAAAATCCCCCCGGCTGTGGTCAGCCTGGGGTTTGCCCTGCTCCGTCAGGTCTAGATCACAAGCAAACAAACTTTGCTCCATATAATGACGACATAACATCAACAGTGACTGAATGTATTCTTAAGCAGTTAAAGAGGGCGTCTGGGTTGCTGTGGCACAACAGGTTCTTTGTAAGGGATGTTTATCGTCTCCCTATGTGTCTGTTTTAGCAACATCTGTTTGAAAGGAGGAGCAGACAAGAGCCCAGAAGCCACATCTCGCTCCCTCGCTCTGCTGGGATTTTAAATCATCTTTAACACATGTAATTTCCAAGAAAACAAAATGTTAATATCAGTCATTATGAAGCTCTCAAGACAGATCAAATTGGCGATTTTATCAATATCGTCATTGTTATAAACTTATCCGACAGATAAAGAACAGAGATGACTCGAGCCTGTATTACTCATTTAAGAACCCAGGCTCCAACATGTTTCATAAATATTATCTCGCAAACTCTTCCTCACCTGTAGGAGTCTCTGTAGCTCACGGTGTCATGCCCAGAGTCCTCCTGGTCATCTTCATTGACTTTGAAGCACACTCTCTTGTTCCCACCATGCTCTGTCTTGTCTTGGTCCGTCTCCTCTTGTATGGTGGCGTTTGAGGGGGCGCTCTCAATCGAGGGTGACTCTGAGCCCTGCGGCTGGGTCGGTCCAGTTATCGATGACAGAAGTCTAAGATGAAACATATTTAGAGAGGTTTGGAAACAGGTTGACATGAACTGTTCAAATGAATTATAAGAATGAACCTGTGCAAGTTATTCTGAGTTGATCTGCCCACTTATGATTAATGTTACCTGCAGCCGGAGCAGATCAACAGATAATAAATATTTTTAAAAATAAGGGACCATTATCAGATGATTTATTTTTACCGTAATTAAAACTATGTTCATACATTTGAGGAATGTCTACATGTTTTAAGAGAGCTTATTTTAAGGGTATTTTAAGACAATAAGGACAAAACTGTCTCTAGTTAAAGAAACATCCTTTTATTTTACTCCTGAGCTTTGTTTTTTATGGGACAGGGAAGTGTGGACTGACAGAAAGGCACTGGGAACGAGACATGGGAATGGGACTTCACTGACAATTAAAATTCTACATCAGCACATGCTAGCCACTGAATAACAAACATGAGAGGCTGTTGAAATGTCTCCACTGCAGTCGTTTGTTAAGGCTTTAGTCTTACGTTTTTTTTCTGTCTAAGCCATAAATATTTTAGACTATCATAAAAGGACATCCTTAAGTTTTGAACATGAATAACTCGAAGAGGAGGCTACTAAGACCTAATCTGAGCTTTCAGATTAGAATGAGAAAGTTTTATTTATTATTATTATTTTATTTTTCACAATCTAAAAAGAACAATGTTGTAGATTATTAAATATCTTAGAATTTATTTTAGATTAAAAAGTATATTCACTATAGAAATGTATCTTTTATTTGGTTAATTTTCAATAGCTCACTATTTTAGTGTTATTTTGAACACTGTTAAACTACTTCACCACTTACACATCTATCTGGGCCACGTATTGCTTCATCTCTCGCACTGATATGTCCAGGCGGTTATAGAGGCAGATGTAATTGTCCTGGCTCTCCATGTCTTCCTGTTTGAGGAGAAAGCTGAGACCTCCTTCTTCATGCTTCCTGCCGTCCTCTGTGCTCCCTTCACCCTCCTCCGTCTCTTCATCTAAACTCAGGCAACTCCAGGAGGGGGCCGCCATGCTAGTTACGCAATGCACGGCGTGGGACATGGGATTCAGATTGGCTGCAGGAAGAAAAAAAAGCTAAATTAATCAATACATTTTAAAAAATGTCACCTTTCTTGATTCAAACAGCATCCTGGATTTTTTCATTTGTCACAGAGTTTGCAATCTGGGAAATATAACTGATGCCACCTTACAATTTGGCCTAAAGAAGGCATCTTAGAAGACATAAATATGGTACTCAGACTTTGCAACATCCTTCATGCTGGGCGCATGCCTTAAAATGCTGTCTAGGAACGCAGCATTCTATGTTTGGAGTTTGAGAGACTCAATAAAACAGAAGAACTGAATGGCTGAAAAGCAGTGAGGCATACTCTTGCATGTGGTAAAGCCATGGACCAAGAGGCTTTAGGTGGCAGAGAAGTGTACCAGAGGAATTTTAAACATCTCTGACTGTGAGACAACTGCAGAGCAGATGTGTAGCAGAGACTGAAAAATAAAAAGCTCTCATGCTGAAGAGCAGAAGAAACAAAGCATTTTGTGGTTCTTTTCCCAGCTACACGTGGCGGCTAGACAGAAAGTGGGACAGCAGCAATCCGGGCAGGTGAAGCCAAAAATGAAAGCCAGATGCTTTGCCTCTTTAAGTTCTAGGGGATGCCCTGTTGAATTTTAAAATTTTGCTAAATATTATTGTTATTATTAGTATTATTATTATTATTATTATATACATTTTTGGACAAGTGCAGGATGGCTTGAATTTGAAAGTCTTGGAAGCACAAGTCAGCATGACTTGAAAATCAACTAAATCCAGACAAAAAAGGTTTATTAATTTATAGACGTAAACCAGTTTCATTGAAATTGTATCACCAACTTGTAGTGTTGCTAATATTTATTTACAAAACTAAAATTAATAATAAAATGATATGAGAATTGCTATAAATACATTTTATCATTTTTATTCCAAGAAAAACTGCTCCAACCAGGCCAGCAGAAACTGAAATCTCTATTGTTTAGCTTTGGTGTGTTATTTGATGAAAAAGCGAATTAATGCTTATGTTCTTAAATACAGCATCAGGCCTCATGAACAAAAATCAAACAGTCATAATAAGAGAGAGATGCGGGCGTTAGTCTGCTAAAGACCTATGGGACAGTGGAGGATGACATCACTAAAAGCTACTTATTATGGTCTAATGGTGTCTTAATGGAGGTCTGATGGAGGCGCTTTAAAAGGTTCTGGATCACTTTGGGAATAGCAGGCCATGATTTTTACAAGACCTGGGAGGTTTTTACCATAAAGCTTAATTACTAGTTTACAACTTTCAGTAATTGTAACATGGAGATTTTGTTAACTGAGCCAATGAGCTGAATCCACACTGATTGAGTGATTTTAACATAGTAGTATTTAATCAAAGTCATTTCTCGGACTTAAACATTATATATTCTCTATAAAGTATTTTATTGGGCTTTTATGAGAAACAGAAATATAAAAATGTAATATAGAAGAATATTTAATATTTAAATATAATATAATGTTTAGTAATAAATCCCTTCAGTTATAACTGGTAAGATGACTATGTGTACCTTGATCAGGATCAAGACCAAAGAAGGAGCTCTTGCGTCCGAAGCGGATGCTGAAAGTTCGGCCTGCTGAGGAGGTGTTCTTTGGGCAGGACACCTGCATCAGGTTCAGGTGACAGTTGGTGGGGACGAAGTCCATGCAGCCCAGAACATGAGGTTTAGTGTTCGACTGCTTAAACATGGGGCAGGCCTTTGTCTGCAATTCCTCCACAAACTGATAGGAAAGGAATTTTCAAGCACTATGAGACAGCATTTGCATAGTTTTTTTCAATGCCTTTTATTCCATTTTTAAATATCAATTACATAAAAAAAAGGACATTCATGTCTCAAAACATTGTGATATTGTCCAATATGAGGTGCACTGGGGAATATGACAAAATGATAAAGTAGTAACGGCAAGACAGATATCACACCTGTTTGTAGCTGCAAATACGTTTTTCTATGCTCTCCAGCTTGGTGTCACAGATGTTTCGAAACTCAAACTGTGGCATGGTCACCACCTTCTCATTCTGAGCCATTAGATGCCGGCAGCTCTTTACAAACAGACTGTCGTCCTTCACAAAGGCCTGCAGTATCTGAGAGCATTCAAAATACACACAAGAACATGTGATTGGCTAGAAAAGCAACTTCTTTTAGGCCCTGTTTACACTAGTGCATTTTCGGTTTAAAATGAAAACGATCCTTGTCTACACATTTCAGAAATGATCTCTGTTCACACCACACAACCTAAAATGCATGTCACATGACCAAACATTCATGCAGGTACAACAATGAGCATGATGTTATTGTTTACACGGTTGTAAACGATACGCAGAGCGAATGTTGGCAGTCACGCCCATCGTTTTCAGAAGTCTCAGTTTTGGTCCGTTTACACTGAAACGCAAGACCAGAGTTTTCGAACTAAAACGGGGTCTGCAGCATTTTCAAAATTCTCAATTTTCGAAGGTCGAAAATGCCGCAGTAGTGAAACCGACAGCCTTAACCATAACTGTAGCCTTAAATGTCTATGTTAAAATCTTATAAATACATTATAAGCAGAAGCATGAGTATGGGTCACCAGAAACAAAATTCGGTAATCATGCATTTATTGTTTAACCATGGTCTGACCTTTGCAGCAAGGATGAAGCAGCCCTTGGGTTCCACCATCTTCTCCAGCACACAGTGTTTGATTCCTGTGGTGCTGACGTACTCATACACAACCCCATGTTCCACATGAACATTATCCACATTCAGACTGACTGAAGGAACATCATCAGTGATGGACAACTGTTCCAGCCTTCTTACAGAGCCTAGAAAATTCAAAGAACACACAAGTATAAAGAATCCAATAATATAACAGATAAATGTTTACAGGAAAATTTTTCATTGCATTACATTACAATGATATTAAAAAGGTAAACTTAGCTTTCTTTCTCACTTCTCACTAATAGTAAAATCATGTTCAAGAGATGAATCTGTTTTGTAATTCATTTGAATTCACTCAACAGATCAAAGACGTCAATGATTCGCCTTTGGTCACAGCTTGCATTCACAAATGCATATGACACTGGATCTACAGTTCAGCACATTGCACACATCCCTGGAAAAACTCTCCAACAGAATGCTCGACAAAAAACTGATCATGAAAATAGAAAAAAGTCGGCACACTTCGTCTCACATAGGTGATGTTTCGAACATGCAGACTCTTCATCAGACAATTTTACTGGATCTACAGTTCCCATGGCTTTTGTATTCAGTTAACGACAATAATTTTTTTGGGCACACCTGTCACACTAAGTAATTTGCCAATATTTAGATGCACACACTACCTGTTCCATTCGTGCAGCCATCCTCTGAATCGGAGCCATTCTCACACCCCCTGAAAGACATCTGCTCTTCCACATCCTCATACACACGGTACGCCCACTGGCCACAGCTCTGCGGCAGAAAAAAAAACAAAACATATCACAAAGGGAGGAAACAGGTACTACATAATGTGTCAGAAGCAAATAACCTCTGGGATCACCATATGTGGGCCACATAGCCTATAAAAAGAACACATAATGCAGTGTTGATTCTCACAGTGTCTTGCTGATCCAGGACAGGCTGATGGCCACTAAAGTGCTCCAGGACTTCCTGGTAGCTGCTCTGATTCATGTTGTTGCCATTGACTTTAAGCACACACTGACCAGGCTGAAGACCCGCTGCTGCTGCTTCAGAGCCTGTACACACACAAAAATTATACCTTTAATGTACAATGACCTAAACCAAACAAATTAAAGAAGAAAAATAGATGATTTTGGAGTCAGAAGGTTGTATATATTACATGTAGGCAAACCCAAACCAATCTAGACACTTTCTAATCCAAATGTGTATGATGTTATGTAAGCATCGACTATAATTTTTTTTTTAACAACCTAGCTATGTGCATGTTGTACTTCAATACATTTGAAATGTTTGGGGGGTTTCTAAATGATTATGTTGTTTATTTCTGGCCTTTGGATATCTATAAACTTGAAAAATAATTTTGTCATCTACAGTGTGTTCCATGAAGAACATTTACATTTCACAAAAAGTTCTTCATAGAGGAAAAAGGTTCTTCCGATTATTAAAAACTGTTTTCAAACTAAGAAATTTTTTTATTTTTCTAGAACAGTTTATTTAAAGGTTCTTTGGTGGAAATTGTTGTTCTGTGGCATTGCTAAAAACAACCCTGCCAAAAACAAACGTTTATTTTTAAGAGCGTATCTTTTTACATTAACTCCCAGAAACTTGTCCAAATATAACAGCACAATGAAACAAGATAGATCATAGGTTTATGGTCATAATGATAGCGTATGAGACAAAAAAATATCTTGAATGCTAAAAAAAGAAAACAGTTTGATCTAGAGATTTTAAATTTCGATGATTTATGAGAAATTATTGTTTATTAACAGGACTATTTCACATATTCTTACCTCTGCCTTGAATAAACCACTTATTTTGGAATTTACACTCCCTGCATTCAGGTGCACTTGAAGTGATGAAGTGATCTCTACTTTTGTCTAATTTCTCTGAAGATGAGCTAATCGCTTTGACTTTAAAAAGCTCCTACAGTGGAGTGCGCTTTTTAAATCCAGAAACATGTGCAGTGATCCTGAGT
Organism: Carassius carassius; assembly: GCF_963082965.1. NCBI lineage: Eukaryota > Metazoa > Chordata > Actinopteri > Cypriniformes > Cyprinidae > Carassius > Carassius carassius. The sequence continues at coordinate 17,620,699 of NC_081788.1, read as the reverse complement.
TTGGGTTCAAATGATGAGCTCCAGATGTTGATCACATGACCACAGCAGCCTGGTATCATGAAATTGCTTTATTTGAATCTTTTTTTTATAGTACATTAACATCTGCCTGGCAGGTTAGACAGAGGGAATGCAATGCATTCCTTGATTCAGAATAGCGTGTGAATTTTTATGTAAAAAACGAAAAAACGAAAACAGAATGGCTCTTTGTTTTGAGGGCATAATAACTTTGCAAATGAATGTGACATGATGTGCATGTTTGTTTTGATTGTCACAAACAATTAGAACTGACCTTTCTTCACTGCATGAACATAAGGTGGACAAGAACCGCAGAGAACAAAAGGAAGAGTGCCGTGAACATCTGGGATCTTCACAATCCTATCATATACACACACAAAGATATGAGAGAAGCACATAAGCTAGGCTCTTTTGGCCATTTTATTTAATTAACATCGCATGAGCAGGAGTGTTGTTTTACTAGATGTATTCTGTGTTACTTAGCAAAATAGATTTTTTCAAGAACATCACTGTTTGGGGCAAATAAAAATTTCAGAGGAACAAAAAGTGGCAGCATGTTTAAACATTAATGAATACTTTTAAAAAAAAAAAAAAACAGTGTTCTGCAGTGTGCTGCTCACCTGCATGTAACTCTAATACCAGTAGAGTCATTTTACACTGTACCTGGCTACATTTCACACATCTGTGTCTGCATATAAGCATCTGATTTCTGCCGTGAAAGTGGACTCACTCTTTGTTCTTGGTGGCCACCAGCAATCGGAGAGTGCGGCGTATACAGAAGGACTGGTTGATCATGGACTCCACCTCAGAAAAGGCCCTCAGGAACACCAGGTCCTCATTAATGGAGTATATCTTTCTACCCGGCTGAAGGCCTGCCATCTGCACCAAAGAAAAAAACATGAAAACATAAGGAAATAAATACCAAAGATCAAGCTGACAATCAATAAAAAATTAGGGGGAAAAAAATCAAACAGTGTCACTCCAAACAATTTTCTTTGTTGTGCATCAGGATTGTAAGAGAGACAGAGAGGAAGAGAGATGAGCGATATGTTAATAAAGATTAGAGGATTGGCAGACATAACTGAGAGAACCTCACACCTTTATGGAAAAAGAGTTTTATGTAGCTTAAAAACCTTTAGTTTAATTTAGTTTATTAGTTTATAATAATGTGGACAGTCTCCTTTCATAAAAAGAGCAGCTTTAGCCTCTAAGGCTAATTTCCAGCTGAAGTCCCCGGACAGTTGTTAATAGGCATACATCAAATAAATACATTAATATTTACAGATATAGATAATATCATCAGATATAAGATATAATCAGGGCTTTCAGATTACCAAGCAGCTCATTTGAAGGTGCTATTAAAAACATGTGATGGTAAGGAAGAAAGAAAGGGAAAAGAGAGGAATGAGCAAACTAGTGAAAGGCAGGAAGCAAAAAAGGAAAGAAGGGTTTAAAGGAGGGGAGAAAACAAGGAAAAAATAAAAGTACAAGAATGGGAAGAGAAGAAAACAAGGGCAAGGAAGAAAGAAAGCAAGGAAAGGAAGGAAGAGTAAACAATAAATGGCAGGATGGAAGAAAGCAGAAGTGAGGAAAGGAAGAAAGAAACGAAGGAAAGAAGGAATGAAGAGAAAAGAAACAAGTTTACTGAAAGCCTTAAACATTTGTAAGCTATAAGAAATGGAAAAAAAAAGATGGAAAAGTTCTGAGCAAAGAGAGGGGGGGGGGGTGTGAGGACTCTGTGAAGAATATGATGGGACATGCTTAATTGCTTCTCTCTGATCTCCAGAGAGCAGAGCTGTGAAGACAGAGGGAGTGGAATGAATTAAGCAAGCATGTCCAGGACCCAACGCATGATCTGTAAGTGTCAGGACATATAGCACTTCCATTTATGTACTGGAATAATCACCATTACAATCACACTCATCTTCTGCAGATGCTCCTGTGAGCAGCAGTGTGACACTTTGATTTGGACAAAAGGTCTCATGTAAGGTCTAACAGACACAGTGCGGATAAAATTAGTGGTGGTTTAGATCTTAACCATTTTTATCTATAAATCTTCCACAATATCTGGCAGAGCTGTACAGATCATAACCACAAATAACCCTGTGCACTGAAAATCATGCACTCGAATTGAAGAGGTCCTCCTTCAATAGACATTATTCACTCGAAAAAGTGAAGAAAAATATAAGAAATCATATTTTGCATTAAAAAAAAAAGTCTGATCATTTTGATTTTTTTTTTTGCACTGCTTTTTTTTCAGAATAATTAGAATAATAGTTTAACCGCCACCTTGCAATTAGCATGTGTTGCATAAAATTTGTGGAGAATGACAAATACTTTTACTATTATTTGATTAAACAATTTCTTAAATAATATACACTCAATATATATTCAAAAGTGACATAAATACTTTCATAAACTAATTGGTTAAAAGTGACAGCAAAGTCATTTATAATATTACAAAATATTTCAAAGAAATGCTTTTCCTAGAAAAATCCTAAAAATAAAAATAAAAATCACAAACTATTAGACAGCACAACTGCTTTCAGCATTGATAACATGTTGTTTTTAGCATTAAAGCATATTATTTAGTGTATTTTGGAGTGAATTTTTACTGGAAAATTTTATTGACAGGTTTTATCAAATTGCGTAGTTCAAATATGAATATAATGTTTATGCTAACAAAAAAGGTTAAGTATTAAATATTTTTAAGCCTTTTTTGATTATACATTATTACTAAAAATAAAGTAATAAAGTATCACTTTAATTAATTAGTGTTAAATGTGACTGATGTGACTGATGATCTGACAGAGATATACATATATATATATATATATATATATATATATATATATATATATATATATATATATATATGGATCATTTGGGTGGAAATGCCTTATAAGAAAGAAAACACAGCTTGGGGAAATCCCAAATGTGGCAGACTATGAGACTCAAGCCAGCCATTGGCATGTATTTTGGGGTATACTCTGTCATTGATATTTTTTGTATAGGGCAGAGAAATGTGGAGAACCAGGATGTGGTTACCCAAGGTCATACCTCTGCATATGAGCCCCTGGCCACACTCTTCACTATGATGGCCTTATTCTTCTCTTCAATCTCAAACCCATAGTCCTCCTCTTCAGGATGGATCTGTACACGAACATCAGAAACACTATATCAGCACAAGGGTCAAAAAATTTATAATGATGGTTACCTCCCAAAATAAATGCAGAACGGAATGGAAAAGAATGTGTTACTTTCAGGACTCAAATAATTATTTAGCAGCTCTATGTCACACTGAGAGAGCAGAAGCATTTGTGCAAATGTGTGAAAAAGCTGTGCATCCTGTAGTCTAAAAGCTGTTTGGTATTAACAGGTTAGGGTGAGGTATATAGTCTTTTCTTCTAAAAATAACCAAATAATAATCTGTTCAAATGTTCCACAGCTGCATGCTAATAGGTCAGCTCAGGTGATAAATGCATTATCATGGATAGAAGTTACACTGGTTTCAGGTCCTATCTAGATCATAACAAGGTTATAATGCACAGTTTCTCCACAGCTACACATGAGATGGTTTTTTATTATCTAAGAGCTATAGCAGAACAAGGTTAACAGCTCTGTAAAGGGCTTTTTGTCTTATTTCTATTCTATGTTTTAGTTTCATATGTGACCAATAGAAGATCAATGTTATAATGTGACATTATAAACATTACGCTCGTGTTATTAAAAAAGCTACAGCATTTCGAAATAAGTTCAGCTACTGAAAAACATGGTTAAGTTAGCAGCATTGCTAGTTCCACAGGGGAGAGACCCCCGCTGTGTTTTTGTCTGTGTATCTCACCACTAAGGATTTGGCAAGGATGTTCTCGATGAGTTTGAAGTCACTGCGAAGCTGTTTAATCTTGGAGCTCGTACCCTCTGTCTCTTCATCGGCATAGAAGCGGAAAAACTGTGACTCATCCTTAAATTCGCTTTTCTCCAGGACTGCAAGGCAAAGTTGGAATTGATTTTAAGACTGAATTAAAGTGTAAAAAACTGTTTTACACATTTATAAACAGGTAAAACAAAGCACGTTTAACACAGTGCTTATCAAATCTGCTGATGGCAAAATGATTTGACAGTGTGAAATGAGTCGCCTGCATCACCCTTCAGTTCCTATCAAAACAACTCAAGATGTCTGTGGGATTGATGTTTGGGCAAATCTGAGGTGAAGGATGAAGGCAGAGGATTTCACAGGAGGTCTGGCATGTGCAAGTGTGCTTTTTTCCCCTCTCAGGAAGACAGTGCGTGTGTGTGTGCGCATTTGTGTTTTCAGGAACTTTGTAGGGACAGGCTGTTCTGTCTGTGAATTCCAAGCAAAATATTGCAGTGGAATGTTTTGGAAGTTGAGATCCGACATGACTGCAAAACTCTTCTATAACTCGGACAGGAGTCTTGTGTCTACGAGCATGTGTATCTCATCAGAAAAGTGTTTTTTTTTGTTTTTTTTTACTATTGTGACTATTTCTGTTCCATCAGAGGGCCCAGATGTTTACATCTAAAACACAGTCATCTGTCTTCATTTTACTCTCTATTTCTCTCGTTCAAAAAAAACTAGACGTCTGGCAGAAACAAACAGTGTGATGTTAAAAAAGCCATAACTGTAAAACACAAAACTGTAAAACTGTGCTGCACTTCATGCACTGATCAATGAATGAAGACAAAAAAAAGATGACTGGATGAGTCTATACAAACATACACTTATGACCTTGTTACATTAGTACTACACTGCACCACATCATCTGTGTTGCTTGACAATAATTCTGCTAAACTTAGCTGAAGAACTAAATAGCTACATCATAAGAATTATTATTTATTAATACATTTTTACGTTTTTGATGCTGTGTGTTTATTTTACGAAACTTTGACAGGTATATGTAGTAGCCGTTTTATCAAAGCAATAAGCCTGTGAAGCTGTGGTTAACATTGATTTTAAAACAGCAAACGATACTATAAAAATCGCATTGTTACAAGGGGCCCCTTAGCTGGTCAAAATCACTGTAAACCACAGCTTCTTGGGGCTTATTGCTCTTTAAAAAACACTGCACAACTACTAGATTAATTAATGTTGCATTATAACTCCAAGACTGCTCTAATGCTGCCACGAGTCAAAACTCTTTCACTCTCTCTCAAACACAAACACTGTCACGCTTCAAAGCTTTGCTCTGGACACCACATGTGTAGCAACGGCAAACAGAAAAGGCCACGAAATGGCAAAATCTGAGATTTCTCAAGTCGATCTGATGCCACCAAAGGCAAAGTGAAGTGAAAGTGAAAGTCACATGACCAATACATGTGGCCAAGTATTTGTTCCATGCTCAGTATTTGTGCTCAGCATTGAACCCATCCATGTGCACACACACACACACACACACACAGTCGTGAACCACACACACACACCAGGAGTATTCGCAGCCATTTTTGCTGCGGCACCCAGGGATAGGTTGAGGGTTTGGTGACTTGCTCAAGGGCACCACAATCATGGTATTGATGGTGGAAGAGAGCGCTGGTCATTCACTCCCTCCACCTACAATTCCTGCTGGTACTGAGACTTGAACCCAAACCTTCGGGTTACAAGTCTGATTCTCTCTTGTACATGTACATTTCATCTATAAATACAACGATATCTTTTATATCCTAAGTGAAATAGGTAAACAAAAAGGTAGAGCTTACAATAGATTGTAAGAAACTAAATGACTGGAGAACCTGCCACAAACCACCATAGAAAATGTTGTTGTTTCACAGAAAGATAGCATTATTACATTTTGATGAATAATTGTCATGCTACATTTCATAATATGTTCAATAAAATATATGATGAATTCAATAAGTCAATTATCATTTCATGCTGACTTCAGCCACCAGAATTGGAGTGATTCATTAATCTTCAAGTTTTTGAATGGCACATTTATTTTTTCATATAAAATCTGGGAAACTAAAAGTATTTTATCACACTCTTTAAAATCTGCTGATATTATAACAATAACTGACCCAAAACCTCATCATGATTTTATATGAAGACATGTGAACATAGGGACTGACCGTGGTGCATGAAACCAGCGTTGCAGAGTCCAACACCAAGGGTCACTGCATCTTCACGGCTTGCGCTGTCACCCTGAAGAAGGAAAATCATGTTAAATGACTTCATTGTTTGGAATGACATGACATAATGGAACAACTGTGAAGATAAGTTTGTAAATAAGTAACATTTGTAAATAAATATAAACTGTGTACAGAAACCCAAAAACAATGAGCTGACAGTTGAACAGAAAGTGAAAAAGGAGTGTGTTTGTGTGTGCATGTTTATGCAATAACGTGCCATACTGTATGTGTAAGAACGTGTGTGTGTGTGTTTGTGTGTGTGTGTCCATCCTAATGTTACCTGTGACACAAGCCATTCCACCAGTTTGCTAGCTGGTATGACAGATTTGAAGGTTTTCAAATGATGATCTCTGTCTCTGTATATAAAGAAGATGTTGAAAAGGTTCACAATTTTCCCGATGCTAACATAAACAATATCTGACTACAAGAGAAGCACAGGAGCAGGGCATTTCTAACAAGATAAACCGCTGGAGAAACCAAGATTAGGCCTTGTACTTCGAATATAATTGATATAATGACAAAAGGAAATATCTTGGATTGTCAAAATACATTGATTGTGTTGAAGCTGGTACTGAAAGATTAAATGGCAAATGTTGTGAGTTTAAGCCCAGCTAATGGAGATCAATCATCTGGAAATATCTTCTGCCTTTATTTCCACTAGGTCCCAGATGCTCCAGGGTGGTCTGTCCTTGCAATTAGTGTGGTGTAATTCGTGACATGGACTGAAAGAGGTCGCTCTAAAAGATAAAAAGCATCTGCTAAAGGGCAAGTAACACATTCTGTGCTACTTTGTGGATCTGAGATCAGAGTTGGTTACAACTGCAGTTCAGTGGCCTCTCCTCACTCATTGTGTGAGATATCAAAGGTGATTGGTGACAGAAAAGCAATACGGCTCTGCAGTCCTCACACACACACACACACACACACACACACACACACACACGCACACACGCACACACGCACACACGCACACACGCACACACGCACACACGCACACACTCTTTGTCATGTGCAGCTGGCCATGGTGAATCCATAAAGTAAAAATAAAATGCATCTAATCTTTTATGACAGTTTAAATTAAACTGTTGTTTTTTAAAAACCATTTGTATCTGATGTCAAAAGATGTTTGAACTATAAACCGGATTTAATTATAAAATAAATAATAAATCAAATGTAATGCTACTGTCCATGTGCAAGGAAAGGGTGCTAACAAAACACTATCTGAAACTTGCTTACAGATCATTAAACCTTAAAACCTTAATGACAGTGTGTATTAAGTAATGTTTTTGTCTGTTGAGTGTGAAGTATGTTATAAAACATGTGTCACTTACTTGATAACAGGTGTAAAGAGGCTGTGGAGACGACAATAAAGTCTCACTCCCTGTCGGAAACACATACACTCATATAAAGAATTTGCACCAACAGCTGCATCTCTTTCAGCATTTCATTTACGGTTTAAATCACTTCTTGACTGATTTGTTGACAATTGTTAAGTAGACCATTTTGTAGTCATTAATTACTGAGAAGGAGCATATGCACTCAAGATACTGTTCTGTTGTGCAGACTAAACCTGTAAACTTGACTAGTTAAATCTGATCTAAACGGCCTACACAAACAACGGTGCATGACAAACTTGACTCTCAATTGATTCTGGTACATGAGCTATCATATTTAGTAAGTATTAGGGGGGGAAATACCTTTGAGATGATGTCCTCCATTTCACTCCTGGCTTTATATGTGCCGTCATCATACCGAAAGCGATACAACACCTGCTCATTCTTGAACTGGTGCTTATCGGACACTATAGTGAAAAACACACAAATAGATACACTTATTAGGTCATGCTTAAACCATAAACTTCACCTCTAACATACAACACAACACCATGAGCAGGAATTGAGCTTGTGATGTAAATGCTTCTCTCACTTTCGGACTCAGACTGACAAACATGAATGTGGAGGTCTGTAATGAACTGAAGTGTGTGAGTGCTATCACTCCACTAAAGCCTTTTTGACTTACCCTTGAATGCTGTCACCATATTATTGGTTGAGTGCTTGAGCCCCTTATACTTGAATGTATCACTCCAATCCCTTCTGGTGTTTGTCAGTTTTCACTGTGTTACAATTCCCTGTCTGTAAAATAGAGGTATGATGCTCCCCGAATCTCAGGCAAGCTCCACACCTCTTGAATTATTCAGAAGAATGTTGTTCTCTACCAGCATTTCATGTCATGTTACTATCCAGACTGCCTATCATCTCTTGGGGATCTCAGTGATTGCTAGCCAACAAGGATATATGCCAGATTTGTAGAGTATAAATCTGTCAAATGGTGATTTTGAACAGGCCAACATTTGTATAAACAGTTAATGGATTGCGTTTCATTTGGCAAGAGTGTATCAAAAAAAAATTTTAAAATACAAAAACAGAACACAGACAGCAGTTACTTTTTGGTGATGAAACCTACCAATGCTCAAATTTTTTTTTTAATAAACTGGAGGTGAGGGAGGTTGAAAGAAAAAAGGACAGAAAAAGAATAATAGATTTGTATGAAGCAATAGTGCTTACAAATAGAAGTAGTACAGTGATGGCTCACTATGGTTGACCAGTCTATCATAAGTCATTTTTTGTATAAATGTAGCTATTTATAGCCTATAGCACTTCCAGTATGTCGACAGATCCTCATGGAACCCACAAACTAGTCGATTTTTAAAAATATGAAGGTTTTAAATATCCTAAGATCAGATATTACAACTATGGTATTTAGATATATACCATAGTACCACATTCACATTTAATTAGTAACCTAAAGAATTTCATAATTATACTATTGTAATATCATGGTCCATGCCCAACAAATCAAGGTAATGACACTTTCTTACCATGATGGATGATGCCATTCTCCAGGAGAGCTTGACCCAGGTTGATTCCCTCCTCAGCCTTACTGATCTCTCCACTCTCCAAGAGCCAAGAGACAAACTCACTGAGGACACACAGAGACAACAGCAGTGTCAGTCTGCTCATAATAATGCTGCCTGCATGATAAAGAAGGGATTTATGAGCCACTAGTCAAAGGTACATGGGAACTTGGATTCACTTAATCCTCCAGAATGACTGGTCAAGACTGGTAAAAAGTTCACCAAGAACACAAATCAGGATGATATCATGCTGCATTCCATTCTTTTAAGGACTTAAAAGTCCAAACATCACAAGTGGGGATCACACAATTTTTTAGTTTTTAAAAAGGTTTCAGGAATTTACTTCAACCAAAAATTTAAATAAAATTAAAATAAATTTATTAAATACACTAATGTTGTGGAATTATATCGGTTTATTAATTAAATATATCAGTTATATACAATAATATATTAGATATAAACACATTTGATATGTATTTTGTTAATATCCAATATCTAATTAACTTAGTTTTGTTTGTATCTGTAATATAATTTTTTATAGATATGTACAGCATAATATGAGGTCAGTAATGGTTATATTCTAAAAATAAATTCTGTTCAGTAATGATGAATTAAACTGATCAAATGTGACAGTAAAATAATTATAACATTCAAAAATATTTTTTTATTTCAAATAAATGCTTTTCTTTTGAACTTTTCATGCATCAAAAGTCACTTTTCCACAAAAATATTAAACAGCACAATTGTACACACACGCACACACACACACACACACACTTCTGTACCTACTATATGTCACACTAGCTAGTCTGATCAACTGCCAACATAAATTTTCAAGGGGAGTAATTAAATTATAAACGGGTTCTGATGAGGGCTGGCGAGGAATTTCAACAACTGCATGTCTAAGGTGGTTTAGTTGTGAATCTAACGTCGTGTGTGATCGCATGCCTGAAATGTGCATGACTGCTGTGTGAAAAACTGTGAATCCCATTAGATTCAGGGACAGAAATAAGCAAAGTATAAACAGTTTAGACGCCTTAAAGGAAATGTGAGAAGGGTGTGTGTGTCCTTGAAATGTTGAACGACAGCAGTGAGGGGAGAGGGGTCGGATGAAAGGATGTGTTAACAGATGGAGCAGGAGGAGAAGAGAAGATGCAGGTGCCAAAGGTGCCCCACATCCACCCAGTCCAGTAAGACAACCAGATTCTCCATTCATGTCTCACCTGACTAGACAACTGATCTGCCCTCTACATCTCCTCCAAATCAGCTGACGACATGCACAATTAAATTAACTCTTAAAATACTTAACCTTGATAAATCTTTACCATTCACCATCAAACACTTGACAGCGATAACAATACAAGCTAATACCACTTGTCTAGGTAACTCATCAGTATACTTGCAACAACAAACATGAGAGAAAATGAGCATAATTGTGAACAATATTGCAGATCATATTGATTCTGTGTTTTGGTAGTAAATGCCAACTTTTTTTAACACAGGTGTACATTTTCCAAAATTTGACATTCTGATGTTTAAGTTTTGTTACACCTGGACCTTTCATTCAGAAGCTTTAGGTCAATTAGTCAATTAGCCACATATCAATCTGCAAAACTCTTTGACTAATCAAACGTTCTTTAATAATGTTTTATCTTGAGGGGTTTTAGATTACACACAGTACATCTTGTGCGAATCGGACAGAAAAAACAAGTTTGAAAGGATTTTCAGGATACTCAATATAATGGAAAAGGAAATGCATCTGACCATTTGATTTAGGAACAAAATTTGATTTCTGCTAATATGGTTCCAGAGATATAAGCAAAATATATATATGTGTATGTGAGCAGTGGGTGTGATTTGAGACCACTGTGTCAAGTTTGTGGTCTTTACAAGTACAACCCCCAAAACAGAAACAGTTTCTGAGCAGAAAATACCACAAAGAAGAGAATATTTAGAAACTACAAATGCATTCCAGCAACTGCATTAACCACTTATAAAAAAAGGCCAATGTTTATATCAATAAAAGTATGGCAATCACATAATCCGGCCTTTCACACAAAATACAAACAATAAATGTTTATGATGTGGGTTATGTGGAGATCTTGCGGACTGCTTACAAAGCCTTTATGTGCAGCTCTGCAGAGGAAGTTCAGAGAGGAGAGGGCAGTGAAATGAAACGGACAGTGAGTCTGCTGTGATTACATAAGTCTCCAATTCAGATTGGCAGGAAAGGGAAGGGGTGGAGGTGGGTGTCCCTGAGGTGAATTAATTAGTGTTTATGTAACTCATTAATATTCTCCACAAATAATGCACCCCCCCCCCCCCCCGGTAGATGTGTGTGTGACAATTTCTTACACTTCTATATCTGTCCGATGTATGTATACATGTGTGAATTTAACAGACAAGGATGTGATGTCAGTTTACTGAACACAAGTGAAGCTTGATTACCCACAGCAAATAATTTGGACATGTCCATCAGTTTGTAATAATATTAATAATAATAATAATTAATTAAATAGAATATAAAAGTTTCCTGAAATACCCTTGCAGAGTTCAGAAATGCAAGACAAATGTGGAGCTTGCATATCTATAAAAGCACTTATATTCATTCTTCCATAGAAAAATTTGTGTTATTTGAACTGAAAAACATTTCGTAAGCAGTGGAACTGCTGTTCTAAATGGATGAACTTTTAGTTATTCGTTACCCTTTTTTTTTTTCTTGTGGGTGTATTTCACACTTTTCATCCACCTTCATCTAAACAGCTCTTTTTATATCCTTTCAAGTATTTTTCATGGTTATATGTTCACAACATGATTTTAATAACTGCACAACTCTGCATTTACAAGGTTCGTGAATAATTTTATCATACCAGTCCCATAAATGAAACTTTTTGCTCGTTTTTGCAAACTGAGGGACAGGTCAAAATGATTTTCTCTGAATACAGACAGCAGATGCTTTCAACAGAACTTTAGTTGTACTGAACTAAAAACAATCATTTCATGCTTTGGCCATTTGAAGCTTTTTTCCATGCCAATAAATCTTTAGGTTGTTGCAGTTTAAAATGAAATTAAATAAAACAGTTACATCAATATATATATATATATTTTTTTTTTTTAGGAAACAAAATCTCATCATATTTTGAAGTCAATTCTTCAAAATAAGCACAATGGGGAAAATGAACTGTGGTTCAAGCAAGACATAGAAAGAACCACAGATAAGAGAAAGAGCCAGAGTCTGAGCAGTAGCAGAGCGTTTTTTCATATTAACAGCTGAAATGCTCGGCTGTTCCTGGAAGGAGTGGGATTGTGTTCTATTCTGAGACTGATGCGCAAGCCAGCGGACAACAGAGCCAATCACAGCTGCTTTCACCTGGACCACCGAGGCTGAAACACACAAATAATTGTGTTCTGAGGGAGCAGTGCCAAATTCATCCAGTCAGGTGTTGACTGTAGAACAACAGCACAGCTGAGGCCGTGAGGCCAGCGACAATTCACTTTTAAGCCACTTCAGCAGAAGTGTTTCTTTAACTGTATTTGAACTACAGTCAGACTAGCCCTTTAAATCCAGTCCAAGTCAAATTGTGTGAACTGAAAAAATTATTGTAAAATAAATAAAACGGGAAAAATGAATATGGAAAAATGAAACCGTGGCATCTTACTACAAAATAATAATAAAAAATATGAATTAATGAGTTAATGAATTAACGAGTTTAAAAATGATTCAGTGATTTATCTGAATCCAACTGAAATGCATGAACATGAGAGAAACTGATAGTGTGATTAGTTCCATTTTCTTTAAAACAGCTGGTTGCACAATATTGTTATTCACTGGCAAAAGCAGCTTGTGACAGTAAAAGCTAAACCATTTTAAACCTGAGCTAGCCATGCTACTGAAAATGTAGCAGCAAAGCTACTTTGAGTTAGTTGCTCCTTAAACTGCACAGCAGAAAGGTCCTGCAGATTTATGAATCAATATAATGAGGCTCATTTCTGAACTTGTGAATTTTTGCGGCCATTTAGACTAGATTGCATCAATATAAAAGCTTTAAATTGACCACAGTGTTTTTCCCTTATCTTCTAGTGCAGTGCAAAAAGGGAATTTTAATTGGTGTGAGGAATCTCTCCTGTTAACTGGCCAACACACACACGCACTCACTCACACAGTATTTGGAAGTTTAATAGCGTACATAGCACTCATTGTTCATTCATGGTGTTGAAAGACCGGGTGAGCGAGTGACAGAGAAAGAAAGAGGGAAAAATGAAGAGAGATACACAGAAAAAAAGAGAGAGAGAGACTGAATGCAGATTTCTCTCTAATGAAGGCTTTTTTTGCTGGGAATGTCTGTGTCCAATGGGGTGCTTGGCAGTGAGCTTGGGAAAGCATTTACAAGCGCTAAGAGAGTGTGTGTATGTGTGTGCGTATGCATTTTCATTCATGCAGAGGCCTCTTGGATTAGGATGACTTGCAAGATATTCAGGAGACAGTCAGATGGTGTAAAAGCAGCCGAGGGAAGGTGTCACACGCAGCGCAGAGCAAGCCAGTCTCCAGCATGGGAACTGACCAATCATAAGGTGAACCCCTCTGTAAACGAGAATCTCTTAAATGAATTACATACTGTAATGCTCAAAACCTACTTTCCCAAGAAGCATTTGGGAACAGTGGTGAGTTTCCTGCGACGGTCTTTGATGAGGTGGCGGTTCTTGGTCATCATCATATGGTAGAGCTTTTCTCCTTTCTCTGCAATCATGACGTAAGCATCACGCTCCATCCCGAGCTTCAAACCTGACAATCAATATGAGAAAAAAAGTCAAAAACCCAATTTTGTGTCATTAAAAAAAAAAATAATAATAATAATGTTTTAAATAAATAATGTAAGAACAACATTTATGCATATAACGTAACAATTTAATGAATAAACATTTTTTAGGTGCAATAACATCAGTATTTTTTGTTTGAACAATATTAGTAAGAATTAAATAAATACACATCTAGGAGCAAGAACAACAATGTGCTTTATTCATGAAACACAAGTTGTTTCATTTTGTAACTATATTTTTGGTGGAAAAACAAATAACATGAATGGGCTATATTTATGAAACATGCAAATGGTTTAAATTGTTTAATTGCATAATTCTATTATTTTGTAAAATCATTCTAAATGTTGTCCCAATTCTTAAAAAAAAAAAAAAAAAAAAGAATTTATGAACGATTCTGTACCAATTATTTCATAAATAAATCCCAATGTGCAGGAATTTATTTATCTTTTCATGGTTTACTGCACCTGTAAACCAAATTAGATGTGCACAATTTTTATAGAAAATTATAAGTCACATGGCAAGCATAAGTGGTCTTGGGAGGGAGGGCAAATATGCAAAATATGTGGAATGAACTGAACTGGTCTGGATGTAAAGACTGTTCTGCTGTATAATTATAGTCTATTCCTCAAACGTCTCTTACTAGCTGTTCCTGTACATCAGTGTCGGTTGCTGTGTCAGTTTTAGGTGGGGCCAAGATGAAACACTGGTTTAACTCATTTTATTATAAGACATGGGTATGCATTTGTTTGTGTTTTCACACATGCATGCTGCTATTTGAGCTATTTTGGTGGGTGAAGGGCTAACTCACAAACTGGTATCAGCATTCTACATACAAGCCACACAACATACACAAAATAAAACTGTTAATTCTATTAGTCAAAAAACTTTCATCATCAAAAATAAAAAGTAGCATTAGCAAGTCCTCAAAAAAATGCATTAAACTGTGACAGGAAACATATATATATACACACACACACACACACACACACACACACACACACTTCTCTCATATTACTCAGGCGCAGGTCAGCTAAAAAAAACTCTCCTGCTACACTTGTGATTAATAAGGTGAAAAAAAGATACAGCTGCAGATGCAGATAAAGACTTCTGCCAAAAAGTTAGCAGGTTCCTGAAAAGACCTGAAAATAACAACACTGCATTTTAAAAACTGTGCAACAGTGCAATGCATCGGAAAACAGCCTTGTTTATATTAGCAACGTGGCCAGTCAAGCTGCAGCGGAAACAGGAGCTTCACACAAAGGTGGTTGGCTAAAAATAAAACACTTCATCAGTCGCCCAAAGTTGTTTGTGTGTTGCCTAATGCAAAGAACTCTTCAGTCAAGAAAAAATGTTCACGTTTTTACCATACATTTAAACAAAAGGTGATGTTAAAGAGAGCACAGGGGCATACATTGCACCTAACAGTTGGGGGGGACAATAAACAAAATTTTTCAAGAACAATTTTTGAAGGGGACACAAATAATTCAGCTAAAATTATACTTGTAAGGATATGTATACAAATAGCAGAGGAAAGCCTTTCTACTATTAGTGCAGCAGGGAGACAACGTTCCAAAAACGTCACACTGCGTTCGTGTCTATTGTAGACATTATATCCATCAGTGCTGCCAAGTCCACGGTTTTCCCCATTATCGCTGTTACCGTGGGTTGTTTTTCATGTCCGCAGGTTGAAGCAACCCCAAAATTGTGTAATTTAGCCCCAGAATGCTATTTTACCCCTCGAAACGCGGTTAGTTTGGGATAGTTTTGGGCTAGATTTGAATAAAAATTGGGCTGGTTTTGTTGTGAAAACCTGGCAACCCTTTCCGTCAAGCAGGGAACATTATTATTGCTAACATAGCAAATTCATTGAAAAATACATCATGTATTAAAGAGAAAATAATCACTTCATCCGATGTTTAAGTGAATAAAATAGCGTTGACAGCCTTACTTACTGGAGTTCCACAACTTGACTTCTCTCTCACCCGACTTGTGTGTGTGTAAGTGATGTAAAAGAAGAGAGCCGGCATTTGGACCAAAGCACTGTGAGGCTTAAAATGTATTTTTGCCTCGTATGTGTTGTTTTATTACCAACACAATTATTTAAAGTTTAAAACATTGTTATTTACAATACACAGAGTGGTTTTTAATTGTAATTTTAGGGGGGACAACCCTCAGATCAATGATATTGCAGCTGATATAGGAGGTGGGAAGTGCTCAGATGTGGTGGCAGCTGGCATGGCTCTCATTCAGAGCTCTTGACTGTGTCTGAGACCCCAGAGAGAGGGAAGCCACCTGCAGCTGCAGCTCTCACTCACAAGGAGTTTTTTGAGGAGGTATTTGTGAAAGCTGTACGAGGCTCCAATTCAATCAAATCTCGGCAAAGAGGCAACACATCATTAAAAATAACTCCTCAGAAATAACCTTGCTGAAGCGGAATTTCCACCTTGGCATTTGAAGGTCTGATGCTGAATGGCAGTTTTAGAAATATGCAAGCCTTCATTTCACTTTTCTCCCTTATTTTGAATTGCCAATTTCAAACAGTGTACATCAACACGAAATGGATGAATGTAGACTAAAATTCAGGGAATGTTCACCCACCATTTTTGGTGAACTACCCCTTTAATTATCATAAATGAAAATTCATTTTGTAATTTAACATGCACTTTTAATATTTTTTATTATTATTTAAAAATGACTAATATTTACTAAAACATTACTAGTTAATTATTTAAAGTTATTTTGCATTTGTAATGCATTATTAATGTTTGCATTTGGGTTCTTGAATGAAATGCCTTTCTGGTCTTACACTCCAGATGACCAGAATACTTCAATTGAAGCCACTTTTGCATGTTAAACTAAATATTAATCGGCGTATGTAATGCAATGATGTCTTTGAGTTGTACTGAGGAACGAGGAGGCACTGGCTGAAGATCTGGACCGTCAGAGAGGTGTGACTGATGTGGCACCTGTTGAAATGAGCTCCAATTTCAAACACCAGAAACCTGATACAGTCCAGTAAACTTCTGCTTTCATCTGGTATTGCAGCATTAAAGTGACATCTTGCTCTACCGCCAACTCACACTGCATTATAATGCTTTGGCTGAAGACTATGTCTTGGACACTGGTAACTGATCCTACAGACTAATACTTCATGCTGAAACATAAGAGCAGTGAACAGAATGGGCTCTGTGGTATATTTGGGGTTTTACTGCTATGATCATGTGACCTAACAATCAGAACAACCCTGCAGTAACCCTTCTTCAAAAGCAGACATAACAAGAACAGGGGTTCAGCAGAGGACAGGTGTTTCGTATCGAAACAGAATGGAAGAAAAATCCACATAAAAACATACAAGGTATAGCAGATATATTCAAGATATTAAGTTCAATCTTATTCAGTGGATGTAAATATTTGCTTTGACAATAACTTATGTCTAGTGTGATTATTTAATAAATTCTTCTGAATATAATTTAAAATCATTTTCAAAATAACTTTATTTTACAATAATTTTAATGTCATTTATTTGCATTCATTTGAATGATTCAAACAATAAATATTTACTATGTTAACATGATAAATTGTAAAACCTGTTGTACAGTAGTTGGATCATGCCATCTGAAATTTGTTAATGATTTAGTTCGATTTGATTCTTGATTTTTGTATGGATTATAACGGTTGAATTTTTGAAAATGCATT
This sequence comes from Carassius carassius, assembly GCF_963082965.1. Taxonomy (NCBI): domain Eukaryota; kingdom Metazoa; phylum Chordata; class Actinopteri; order Cypriniformes; family Cyprinidae; genus Carassius; species Carassius carassius. The sequence continues at coordinate 17,603,112 of NC_081788.1, read as the reverse complement.
AAACTGTTATTTAATGCTCATATGTTGCATACTCCACAATGACAAACTAGAGTAAAACTACTCACTCTCTCTCTGTTCGCGCTCCTTTAAAATGGCATCTAGCCATTTCTGCTTATCCTCAGCATTCTTGGCCATGCACACAAACCACTTGTTTTTGGCAGTGTTGTGAATCTTCCAGCCATTGGTCACTGTGTAGTTGTTACTGTGATAGTCCGCTAGAAAGACAAAGTAAAAGAACATGAAAAACAACAGAACAGGTTAAACAATATCCCTAAACACTTATAACATGAGTAAACCAATTGAAATCACCAACATTATATACAACACAACTATTAATTATGTGGCATGCAAACAACAAACACTGTAAAAAATTACATTGATTTGTTGCTAAATAATCTACATAAAGCTGTTCACCAAGGGTCTATAAAAATCAGATCAGATCATCTAATCAAAATCATTTGCGCCTTCAAATTAACCTTAAAAAAAAAAAAATGGTAGGTCTCATTTCTGTGAAGATCTAATTTTGTCAGCTTATTACCATGGTTAAAAAGGTTCCCTCTTACCATCACTAAATGAGTTACTGACTCAAACACAAATGCTGATACAGATAATAAGATTTTCTTCAACAATCTAGAAGCATTAATAAGGTAAAAAGGTTCAACTATCCCATTAGTGTGAGAAATCGTTAAAGATGCATTTCGGCACATGGCACTTCTCTCCCACCATTAAACCAAATCCTGACAGAGAGCATGTGTGTGAGTGAGGGGTTCAGACTGTTACTCACTGTCCAATTTTAACCCAGACCTGACAGAAGGTGAATTGTATGGAAAAATGAATGAGGTATGGAATAGGTAATGAGCAGTGGTTAATGTTGAGGTAGTATAAATAGATTTCAGACCACTGAGAGGATTTTACAAAGGCTTTAAGCATATATAAAACTGGTGAGAATGTATTGGTAATCGTGTTAGCCACACAAGTCTGGTTCAGTAATAAACACCACCTAAGCATTATCTGATTGTTTTCCAATTAAAACAATAGCTCAGTCAAAACAAGCAGATCAGATTGCCATGCTTTTACATGTGAGAGTGATGTAGATACATGGAGTAATGTGAAAATATAGAGATTAGTTGTGTACGGTTCCCCTATTGTCACACATGATGTGCCATTTTATAACTGCTTCAAATGTGACTGATCCAATAAAATTTTTTAATCAGAATTATACATTTTATATTACTTTTACCGTTTTGAATCTTGTTTTTTTTTTTTTCAACAAGACATATTACATATTATGACCACTGCATATTATGGTGCTGCTTTTGCAGTAAAGTCTGCCTTTTTTTGTAATTTATTAACTATAAATTATCCAATATAAATAATGGTGTTACATGTGTGTGCCAATTTTTGTGCATGCACGTGAAACATAGCTGGAAGGCTGTTGATTTTTTTATTATAGGTGACGCTGTCGAGACATTTTGCCACACCCTCTTCTGAATCCTATATCAGACGAAAATTTTCACCAGGTTTGACGCGTGTGCAAAGTTTCATGACTTTTTGAGCATGTGTAAGCCCTCAAAAATGCGATTCATTCAGGAGAAGCGGAAGAATAATAATAAGAAACAGAGCAGATACAATAGGGTCCTCACACCATCGGTGTTCGGGCCCTAATTAATATTCATAAAATTACTATACATGTATTTTTACATTTTATATACCATATTATATGAATTTACAGCATAAAATATTAAACAAAATGACTAAGACTAAAATAATATATAGAAAAATAGAATAAAATTACTCATAGCGTGATGTATGATTTTGGTCATAACACCCACCCCTTCCAACCATTATTCTACACTAATCTGCCTTGAAATCTCCCTTGAAACACTGAAATTCAGATTTTCGGCCTTATTGCAGATTTATCATTACAAACTACCTTCCATCTTCACCCCTAGCATGCGAGTCATTTTATCTGTAACACAGCAGCTAAATGATGCATTTACACAGATGCGGAGCGTCATGTGACACAAGCCCTGATAAACATGACAATGAAAGTCTGAAACACAAAACACAGTCTCACACTGGCCATATCAACTGAAGGCACGTGTGGTTTTGGCTGGTACTGTGAAAACCTTACGGCTTGTTTGTCAGAAAGGATGTTTTTCTTTGTGGCTCAGAGAAAAAGAGAGAGAGAGAGAGAAGTTGCACTTCCACCCTGCTACTTAAAGACTAAGAGCAAAAGGTAAGAAGAGCAGCCATTACTTCCCCTGAGAGTTAAATTTCATGCTCGGGCCGACAGCTGAACGGCACCTTTGATGAGGGCCCCTCAGCGGTCAGCGCAGCAGAGGTGCTAAATGCGAAGTGCTCGATTCTGAGAAGCCCTGCGTGATCTTATCTTCAAGACACAGAGTCACTCATTTCTACTGCATCAGCTGAAGTTCCCTTTACATGGTTTTGTTTGTTGCTTGTGATGTTCATAAGTGTCACATGGTGATCATATGGAACAAAAAGGATATCACACAGGAAACGCCCAAACACATCCAAAGAAAACGTTGCTTTGTACACTAGCATTCAAAAACGTCTTTTTTTTTATTTATTTTTTTTACTTTTTTTATTTTTTTACAGAAATTATTTAGCAAGTATACATTAAATTTATAAGAAACGACAGTAAAGACTTTTACATTGTTACTGAATATTTGAAATAAACAAACTTGAATTCTTTTGAACTTTCTATTCATCAAAGAATCCTAAAAAAAAAATTACCACAGCTTCTACAAAAATATTAAGCAGTACAGCGGTTTTCAATATTGACACTGATATGAAATGTTTCTTGAGCACAAATCAGCATATCAGAATGATTTCTGAAGGACCATGTGAAACTGAAGACTGGAGTAATGGCTGCTGATTAATGGATTAGTTTTGCCATCACAAGCATAAATTACACTTTAACATATTAAAAAATAAAACAGTTATTTTAAATTGTAATAATATTTCACAATATTAATGTTTTATTGTATTTTTATCAAATAAATGCAGTGGTGAGCATAAGAGACTTTGAAAATCTTACAGACCCTAAATGTTTTAAGACTAGTGTATATTTGTGTGGCAGGATACAGACACGGTAGTTTCAAAAACTACTTAGCTGCACTGAAAACTCAACCCACTGATTTGAATTTAACATGTTGCTAAGCTAACAATTCAGTACTCGAAGCAGCATGAAAATACATATCACATGTAAAACTGGGTAAAATAATGTATTTTTAACAAACTCAAGCCTACCAGTTCCGTCTTCCACATTCTCGACCTCCATGACCTCAGTGTTGATGCGCCCTCTGAACATGTACTGCGGCCCGTTGATGGATTTTGTCCTTTTGGTGGATTTCTTCCCAGATGCTCTGGGTGAAAAAATGAGACCAGTATTGTTTAGTTTCTACACATGATTCTGATGGCCGTTTCAGTGAAGTTTTGAAAACTAGGGATAACAGTAATCTACTAGAAAACATGTTTATGCATATGGTTCTGCAGGTAGGTTACCAGCATTACAGACAAGACTCAAAAGCATCTTTAAGGCCTAACCGGGACTTCCTCTTGCAGTAGACTAGGAGGTTGTCAAACAGGAAGAAGACCCGTTCCTGGATGTTTCCAGCTGATATCTTCAAAAGGTTGCCTTGGAGCAACAGTTCGGTGCAAATATCAGTCAAGTTCGTCCCCTGGAGAACAAAACAAAGGAACATTTGTATTGATCTGGATAAACATACGTCTTCATGTGTCATGAAAAAGAGTTTTGAGAGATATGAGTTTGTACTATAAATATTCCATTATAAATATTTTATTCAGAAGTGATCAGCTGCCTGTGTTCATGTAGCAGAACTAACACCGGCAGCTGAAAAATTTATGAAAATGCTGCCAACATTTATACACAAGTTTATCCATCTTTTCAGTGCACATTTGATTTTCCTTTATTTGCAATCTCCTTGTATTTTATTACAGTAACAGCATCTAATTTCATTTAAAATAATTCCAGTCTGGTCATTAATCCCAAACTTCCATCTGGGTCTCAGATAAGAGGGTATGGTAACACAGACTGTGTCCTGTTCAATATCCAGTAGCATTAAAAATTGATTCCACTCTGACGCTGCGGTTCGTGCTGACTCTGTACAGGATGTGATTTTCTATACTCTGCAGGTGTGTGTGTGTGAGAGAGTGTGTTTGATAAGCAGACTTCATTTTCTCTGTTTAATCAATGGCGTACCCAGACGGGTCAAATAGAGAGATGGGAATCTGCTTCCCCCTTGTTCTGCACTTTTTACCTATAAAGGTGAAACACTCTGGACTAAATGGAAACTCAATGCATTTGGTTTTCAATCAGACACCACATTATGAAAGGCTATATATATCTGGGGTTAAATAAAACCTGATTTTTATGTTAAATGTTCAGTGTTACCTATACATGAATTTAAACCTTAAAGGAATAATTATATCATTCCAAACTCATAATATTTGCTTTCTTCTGTGAAATGTTCAAGAATGTACTTGTGGCTCTTTTTCATATAATGAAAGTAAATGGATATCCAGAATGTCAAGCTCCATTTTTACAAAAAAAAAAAAAAAAATTCCATAAGTTTTACAGAAACATAAAAGTGGTCCATATATATATATATACACACACACACACACACACACACACACATATATATATATATATATATATATATATATATATATATGTGTGTGTGTGTGTACTTGCTGAATTATTAATTTCTGTAAAAAGAAAAAAAAAAAGTTTTTGAAAGCTAGTGTACAAAGTAACATTTTCTTTGGATGTGTTTGGGCATTTCCTGTGTGATATCCTTTTTGTTCCATATGATCACCATGTGATACTTGGCTGTCAAACTAGAAAATGACAAGAATAAATACAAAATGTAAAAAAACACATTTTGTATTTATTCTTGTCATTTTCCAGTTTGACAGTCCACATCAACTTTTATTATTAAACAGTGTCCAGCACAGTCTTTAACATTTCTTATTTTGTGTGTTCTACAGAAGAAAGAAAGTAACATGGATTTGGAACCACATCAGGTTGAGGAAATGACAATTAAAACATTTTATGAGCAGACTATTCCTATTAACAAATTTTAAAAATATGTTAAATCGTCCCCATCCTGTCACACTTTGCAGGGATATTGAATGTTCACAGAGACACGATGGGATTGGAAAATAACACAACAAGAGCAAGAATGCACTGTATGCACTAAATGGTGAAAATTCTAACCAACTAAGCAACACTTAAGGCTCACCGTCAACTATAGAAAATGCCCCACTTAGTACAACCACTCAGTACTGCATCGGATACATCAATAAACAGGGTTAATGGACAGGGTACATAGAGTGAGAGAAAAAAAGAGGATGGAGACAAAAGTAACTATGGTATAGAGGAGATGGATTGAAAAAGGAGGCGGAGAGAGACGAGCAAAGAAGTGATTTAGCGAAAGAGAGTGAAGAGGGGAGTTTGCGGTGGCACATGCTGCATGTTAAACACAACTAACAGATCTCCATGGTAACGAGCCTTTGTGTTAAGACTTCCTCTTCCTGATTGTGGTGTGTCCTAAGAAAATGTCATCAGAAGACACAAGGCAACACTGATCATGTCCACATCAGTGATTCTTTCGAGGCTACGCTTAAAAAATGCTCATAAACACACAGCATACTGTCAAAGAGGAACTTCCTTAAAACAAAGAGGGTTTTAAAGAAACATTCAACCGAACTAACTGCTGATGGTCTGTTCCTTTAAAACCATCAAACGGGAAAGAAAGAAAAAATGCACCATCTATGACAATGAACGATCGTGTGTCTTTCTCACCTCCCAGCCCTCTATGCGTGACTGTAATATCTCAAGAGCCTCTAGTTTCTCCATCTGTCGCTTGGTCTCGTTGATGTTGCAGCACACAGCTTTCATGACCTGCAGAGCCCCCTCTACCGCGGGGTAATCTGAATGCTTCTTAGGGGTCCTCTTCAAAAGTTCCTGAAGGACAAACAGCAGGTACATCCCTGTGTTACACACTTACACATCTTTCTGCTGGTATGCTTCAGATACTGTGCACAAGGAGCTATTAAGGAGTGTTTTATATCATCAGTAAATCAAAATTATTAAAATAACCAGGTTTCCCTGTTAACATGCACATCAGTAACATGACAACGCAAGTAAGCTGCATTTACTTCATTAATAAATCAGGTTATTTCCCAATCATTTGCATATCTGACTCCGAGTATTCCATATGTTTGTCAGTTTTGATCTTACATAAAGCTTTCATGTCAGCGCGAGACAGGTGTCTTATACACCTAATGAGCTGACATTAGGAGTAACTTCTAACCTTTATGTAATGTGTTTTTTTTTCTGGATTTTTTGGTTGATATTCGATCTCCATCCGTTAAAATAAACCTACCATAAAAATTATAGACTCTTCATTTCTTTGTAACTGGGCAAACTTACAAAATCAGCAGGGGATCAAATAAACATTTTTTTCCCCACTGTGTATATACATATATAAGAAATAAACAATCGACTCATAATGCACATGCTTGTAAATGGCAATAGCGGTAAAAAGGCAGTACTGAAGCAGTACCTTCAGAAGCAAAGGGTATTTACAGATCCTCTGGATGGGTGAGAGGAGATACCCCTCAAGAGGAACATCTGTGCTCTTCTTTCCTCCTAACAACATGAGGTGCTGAAAAAAAAATCATGATCTCATTTGCGCAACAACCTTTTAAACTGATTCATGTTTAAAGTACAGTGGGTTTCCATAGAAAGCATTGAAAGGCACGCTCCCACATCCTGATTTGTACAGTAAAAAGCTTGGGTATCACTTTCACTTCAATACGTTTTGGAGACACATCTATTTCCTGTGACAAATTCTTCTAGCCACTAATGTTTATTTGTTCTAATGAAATCTATTGCAGGGCTTCATATATGAAACTGATCTGTCACAGGACGGACACAGGATGTGTGAGGGATCTTCATCAGAATATGATGTAATGAAATAGACTGTATACTGAAATAGAATGAAATAGACATGGACTTTTTGAAAAGGAAATGTGCTTACCAGCAGGAAAGTCCGTACGTGAGGCATCTTGTTAAGCTCCACCAGTAGTCTGAGAGCTTTCTCATGGTTACCACAGTACTCGCCATACACAGAGAAACGGTCCCTCTGCAGTGGAGAAAGAGGAGTCAAAACACTTTAAAAACACTCTCTAGTCAAACTCTTTCATTTCTTTTTTCTTTCGGTGGGGGTGCGACCCTCCAAACAGATTTTTATATATATATATATATTTTTTTTTTTTTTTTTTTTTGTTAGAAAGGAGGTCTATTTTTCCACATTCCTATTAATAAATCTCATGATCCACCCATAAAAAGGCCCTGTGAATTTCAGCGAAAGCCCCAATCAGCTCATATGGAAAATACTAAACATATAATAAATATTTTAACCTCATGCATTGCTCAGTAAACCTCTTCCTTTAATCATTTTCTCAAACACTGCTGCTAAGTGACATAAGGGGGTGAATTCAGGTAGTGAAACTGCTAGAGAAGCAACAAGGCACTGTCATTCTGCCCTACATTATTCGAAACAGCACAGGAAGTGAAATAAAAGAGCATAGATTTTGTCTGCAAAGCCACACCTTCTCTGTGGCGTGCAAAGCTAGGTGGAAATAAGAAGTTGCAAGCAAAATAAAGAAATATATTTTAAAAAAAAAAGCAGCTCATCTTCAGACATTTAAAAGTGAGCAGTACACACCTTTTATGATTAAAGATGTGCGCTGTTCACTTTAAAGAGCTTAAAGATGAATTGCTTTTCCTTAAAGTTTAATCCATGCATGCAGTTAAATACAACAAATCTCTACTATATTACAATTTACAAATTGAACAGCTAGTCATTATTATTACTATTTTAAATTATCAAAACTAATTTAAGTAGTATGTAGTGGCCATAATAATAATAATAATAATAATAATAATAATAATAATAATAAGAAATTACTAATTAATAAGGCCAAGTCTGCACACTCCAGACAACAAACTTTTTAAAGAGTACTGTAAGACACTGGTTAACTGCTTTTCCATCACAATATATTCCAAATAACCTTTTAAAAAAGTTAATAAAATAAAATAAAATCCATAAAGTCCAGAAGAACTGTTCATCTGGATCAAATCATGGCGGAGGTGACAGCTTATAAAGATGCATGTGGTGAAGGTAGGATGTCATTTATCCAAGCTCCACAGGAACAGAGTGTGTAGGTACTGTAACCTTGACAGAGACGCTGTGAATCCTGACGGATGAGGGTGCTTGAGGCAGGAAACCAATACTGGGATTCCATAGCCACTGTGTGGTTGGACGGTAGTTGTGTTTGTTTTCCTCTTTATGATATATCTCCATTTTTGTGCTTCCTCCATTTACCCTCTTTATTTTTTCTGTGTGTGTTGTCAGCATGATGTCTGTACATAGTGGTCTGTGTATATGTCTAGAGAGGGTCTGGCATTTGCATTAGTGTGTACACGGTGTGTGTGTGTGTGTGTGTGTGTGTCAGTACTGCGGCTGGGCCCTCAGGGCTCCAGACCTCAGCACCTGTAATGACAGAGTTTGGCAGCATCACACACCCTCATCCATGAACGAGGCGAATATCTGTCCTGGCATATGCTTCGTGGTACCATTCATCCAAAAAAAACACCTACACATACACAGTGAGCACAATTAAGAGGAAATTCACTCCAGTTTGAGGTTAAAACCTCAGAATGTTTTCGTGAACTTGGTCGAAAGGTCACATACAGATGCCAAACCCAAAATGGCTTCTTTTGAGAGCCATAGAAAGAGTTAAAGTGCCATGTGCCATAAATGTGAATGGCTGACAGCCAACACTAAGAAATAAATTAAATCACTGCTCAAATCACAAATCATCATTATTACCATATTTCCACTGAGGGAAAATTATTGTAATATATACAGAACTGTCTAAATGGATAAAAAAGTTAGAATTGAAGACAGCTATTTAGAAAGCATTACCAATGTTTCCATAAAGTTGCAACATTAATGCACATGAAAATGTAATATTTCATTCAGTATTTTTAATGCAATATCCAAGAATTCTAATAAAAATATTGAATAGTAACCCAGGTACAGTGATATCATATCAAGCCTTTAAGAAACTGAAAAATGTAACAAACCAACTTACTAAAAATGGATCAAGGATCAGGTGTATTGTTATCCTAACAACGCATCTTGTGATTTTGGACTGAGATCCTAAATAAAGTGGAGCAGACAGACCTTCTACTAAACCCTTGAACTGAACATGTGTTGCTAAAATGGGAATTCTGAGTGAAACTGGATTTTCTACACTTTTATTGAACTACTGTTCACATGTCTGACAGGTTCCCCTTTAAATACTTTTTTAGTTTTTTAGAAAGACCACAGAAGGTAGTCTTGGGGCTGACAGTATTTTGAGAAAATGGAGGAGGTGACTGAATAGAGATCTAGGATACTGGGAACGATCCCGCAATGGATGGATTGGGAATATCATTTTAATGGTTTGCATGACTAATTAGATCAAAAATCATAAATAAATTGCTAATAAGAAAAGCACTAGTTCAAAGAGGATTTCAAATGTAATCTCATAGACTTACAAACTTGAGGAACACATGCCCGAGAGAATGGTGCGCCTGGGGTTCAGGCTGCAAACTGGCTTCCAGAGTCGAAAGAAACTCGCGATGGACTTCCAAAATGGACTCGATGTTGGAAAACAAGATCTGCATGAAAGAAAGAGACAATAATTAAGAAAATCACTAAAAGTAATATTATTTGTTTCTGCAAGGCCAAAGGCTCAAAAATTATTATTCAATTATTTTTTAATTCAGACACCTAAGCCACACTTAAAAACAACAAAACAAAATATCAAACCTAACTGGAATTCATTTTAAAGAAAGATAATTTATTTCCACATTGTTTTATCTTAAACACTTAATTTTAAGTGTCCAGATATTATTGTAGTCACTGTATTTCTTATACAGTAAATAATAATTCTGCATGTAAAGTTTTTTTTTTTTACCTTGACCTGCTCTGGAGTGAGACATTGTTGGTTTTCTGCAGTCTGCCTTATTCTCTGGAGAAAAGCCTGTTAATTTACAAAAATAGAGAGATACAGTGGGAAAAAAAAGTTAGAGAGTTTACAACATGGAATCAATGCGGTGTGAGGCAGATTTGTATGGTTGTCACACTTATGTACATTTTTTGACAAGCATACAAAACAATGTCAAGTCAAACTCCACATACTACACTGTCTACTGGAAATGGTTTAGAAAGCATCACATTAAAGAAGAAAAACAGAAGTGTCAGAGATAAATTTCCAGAGGCTTTACAAATAGATCTTAACAGCACTTTACCCTGCAGTGTATACAGACTATGCGCTAAAAGTGAAAGGATGGAAGGCCTTCTACACAAACAAAACTATCAAATCAGGAACACAAAACTCAAAGTAATGATTTATATATGCATTTACTGCATGTAAATATAGCAATTTTTTTATATAAACGTTCAGTCATTATCAATGTAGGACTACATATCTTCAGCCTGCACTGTATATACATATGAAGCAGTGTTTCCCAACATTTTGACTTCAGGGTCCCCATTATCAACAAAAATATGACAGTTTTTCGTTATTTACTTGACAAGGATTAAGGTTGACATTTTTTTAAGTATTTTTTATAACAATTTCTATAAAATATAGAGCTTGGCATAACCAGAAAAATGTATATTCATTATCAAAACACCACTATACAATTTTATTAATTCACACAACTTTTCCATGAGTGGGAACCCTGATTTTTTAAGAAAAAAAAAGTTGAGGGGGTGAATTAAAATAAAAACTTTTTTTTGTCATTTTAACATAATTTGATGCTTGTTTAGTCATATTTTAAATTATTTGATGTCATCTCGAAGCTCCATTGAGAGTTTACTGAGGCTCACTGATATATTCACATTTAGACCATCTCTGTGAGTAAACAGTGTATTTGGTGAACTTTAGAACTTTACATTATCCATAAAAGCAGATACAAACAGAAGCAGAGGTTTGAGAGAGAATTAGAAATATCTTCATCGGAGAAAGACAGTCTGCCACTCACTGACTGGTTCTAATTCTAGCTCTGTAAAACATTTCTCATCAGAGGCGGCAGCAGCAATGAGGTGATCTGCTAACAGTGCGCTCGACTCACTGCCTCAGTGTCTGTTAAATGACCTGTCACTCCAGCTATTGTCTCCGACAGTCTCCCACAGCAACATGACACAGCTAAAGACTTATCCTGAGCGTTTTCACCTTTGCCACCTCCGCTATTGTTGTTTTTTCATTCCATCTTTCTCTTTGATTCTTTTATTAGCATGTGAGGTGATTTTGTATGTCAGAAAAGGGCTAAATGTTTTGGTAGAAACATCTCTCCTCGCCAGTCTCCTTCCTTCTTCTCTCATAGATTTTATAGACCTTAAATGCAGGTCATCATGCCTCTTTTCCTTTGCCATGTAACAGGAGAAAAAGTTGGCTAATGAGAAGCACTCGCTGTCCCGCGGCATTCCTCTGATAATGACAGACTAACTCTCGATGGCAATTCTGCACCTCTGGAAGACCTTTAGGATGGCAGCTTTCGCTCCTAAGAGTGTTTGTTTGTAGAAACTCTCCAACACATTTAGCTGTAAACATCATGTGAAATCACATGCTTTGCTTTCAAGAAACAGGCTTTGCTTTTCCAAAGAAAAGAAAAGTCAACTTAAAGGGACAGTTCACCACTAAAAAATATTTAGTCATTTAAGCTCTTCTATTTTTCTAAACCTCTATGACTTTCTATTTTCTTTAATAGATAAAAGAAGATATTTTTAAGAATGTTTCAGTCATTTTTGTCCATAAATTGTTTTGGATCCCATTGACTTTCATTGTATGGGCAAAAACAGTCAAATTATTTTTAAAAATATCTTTGTGTTCTTCAGAAATATAGAGCCATACATGTTTGGAACAACATACATTTTAGTTTTTGTGTAATCTACCCATTTAAATGTCAAGCTAGAGCTGCACATTTAAAAAATAAATATGTTTTCTGGAAAAAGCTGGTCAGTTTGTAGTAAAGATACATCAGATTTCCCAGAAGAACCTTAACACACTTGTAACTGACACTTAGTGCAATACGGGTGGTGATGATGGTGTTCCTATTGTTCACTGCAGTTCCTGGCGGCAATGCAAGGGGCCCGTCCCTCAGGCGTGTGCTAATTAAATCTCTCATATGGCCCATCCACAGTAATCCATAAAATGGTCATCCATGTGACTCAGCCTGAGGGGCTGATGGAGTTCTAGACAGGATGTGGATCTCCAAACTGCCACACAAACACAACCAAGGGTAATAAGTGTAAAATGATTGTTTGGATGACATGGATGGAGTTTACGGAAAAAGATTTCTAAATATTTTCAAAAAATAATGAACACTAGTTTCCTAAACCTCGCCCCCAAAACTCATGCCATTGGTTGAGCCAATATTGCTTTGTTGGGATGGTCATGATGCTCAACAAACAATTATTAATAGGACCACAGAATCACAAGGTATATACTTTTCAGAGTTACATATAGCCGTCTCTGTAAGCTGGGATATGAGTAGTCTCAGCCTCAGAAGTCATGCCCACAGTTTCTGTTGTCTGATGCACATGTGACACAAAAGTGGAAACACTTCAGGAGTGTCGAAGTCGTCATCGGATTGGTTGAATTCTACACGATTTCCACGAGACGTGTGTGTCGCGTTCTTTAACGTTCCACATGGAAACAAAGATACCGTGGCGCCAAACCCTCTCACGAAAGTAGAAAGACGCAGTGTTTACAATTGTGATGACAAGTGCTTATCAGGATCAACTTAACGCTGGATTTTCAAAAGTGTCAAATATTTAATGTTCGCGGCACAGAATCTTTCAAATACGTCCGAGAGTTTTACACACCAGTCTCTTATTGCGGCGACATTTGTAAGCCTCGAAATGTGACGATGAACGAAATGAACTTTGATTGGTTGTTTGGTCAAACCGCCTCATGGGCGGGCCTTGGCCAATGAAAGCTGCAATGAATTCCAGACCTTCAGTTTGAGGATATAAGAAATTGTTACATTGAAAAAAGGCACACTTCATTGACTTTGAAGAGTTTGAGAGTTTCTCAAACTTAATTTGGGAGGCTTAATTTGGCCCTTCTCTGGCCTTTTCCAGCATCACTCTTATGCTTACAAATAAAATAAAATAAAAATCACAGAAATAAACATACTACAAGGCTACGTTGTGATTCCATGGCAACAGTTACAGTTTCTCTTGGCAACGGAGAGTGTGAAGTCACCAGCAGAGGATAACAGGTACAAACAGGGGCATGCGTGCAAAATGAAAAATGAATTCATTCATTCTGATTCAAAGAGGCAAAAGGCACTGAGCTAATGAAATAATGCATTTCCATCTTTACAAGCAATGCTGTTGTGACTTCAATCTCTTCCGGTAATCAGATGATCCTGCATTTTATTTAAATCTCAATAAAATAAACAGCTGGAACAAAACTAAATGAAAAGACTGAACTCTGCATATTACTCTGATTTTGTTCTCAAACGGAAACTTCAGGTGTGTGAGGAGGACTTCAGACATTACAGGTGCAACAGACATGTAGAGGTGAGTGAGGAAAACTAGTGTTAATTGTACAAAAATCTGAAAAACATTTGAAAGAAGACACTCAGCAAAAGTCTGTCCGAGAAAAAGATGAGTAATAATATAACTTAATAATTTTCAAAAAAATCAATATAATAAAATATAAATAAATAAATATCATTTATGTCTGAAGATAACGTATAGCCTTAAAACTTATGCTAAGAGTTATGCAATTATAATAATATCTAATAAAATATTTAATTATAATATCTATAATAAAAGAAGTCATACTTTTCATAAATTATAAAAAATAAAATAAACATGTACATAGAATTTAAAAACTTTAAATTTAAAAGTCAGGCATATTGACTAATTGTAAGGACTCGGATTAGGTGTACATATCTGAAGACTGTGACTGTCTGTTCTGTTCAGCTGGTAAGAGGGACGGGGAATACAGTTACACACAGTAGAACAACCACAGGCTGTTAGATGTAGAAGAGCATGAATGTGTCCATATGTCCCCACAAAGGAAACAAGCTGTTCACTGACACCACCCGCCCTCAATGAAATGCTTTGCCAGGAAACAGACATTATAATTTTGCCACCTGCAACACAGGGTGACCTTAACCAAACACTGACACTAATTCAATGACAAGAGCGGGACCTTGGCCTCTTGCATTTCAGGAAGGAAAAGGCAGAACAAACCTTTTCCGTAACGAAAAGGCTGCTGTTTCCCACACACACAGTACATCAACACTGTTCATTGTTTAGATGGCTTTCCTTTAAATTAGCACTTTATCAAACAATGATTGTCATTATTAAAATAGAAGGGTAAAAAAAATAATCAGAAGCTTGCACAGTCTTTCACCCTTGTTTTGAGGACATACTACTGCCAAAAAGAACATACCGCACGGAAACTGGGAAGTAAGTGTTGCCTGCATAAACACTCACAATGCAATGAATATGCACTGGTTTGTGCACCTGAGAAACCACAGCCATGTATAAAGCCCACTGCAGTTTTTAACACCACACAGTATACACATTTCCCTTAAGTCCATATAATATCAATTATATGAATATCAATGTAAAGTAAATGTACTTGTGGCGTCGTTATACAGCCTGTAGTCATGGCAATATCTTTCACAGCAGACTCTTGTTGGTATAATGTGGACAAAGAAATGTTCCTTTATGAGAAGCTGTATAGCATCTGTAGCAAATCATTTTCCCCTAAACACTAAAGTTAAGTGCATTTCTGTCAGCACGTTTTTTGGTTATGATTTTACAGTTTGAGGATTATATTTTAAGTGGAATTAAATACACCTTAACCTTAGCATTAACTAATAATATACCTTCAATTTCAAGTTCACAATGTACATTTCCTTAATTCTATCCCTCACTATGTTAACTTAATATCCAGATTTGTGTGGCAATAAACACAAAAGATTTGTTCTCACAGACATAAACTCATCAAATTTAAATAATTTCAGAAAGGCATATTCCATAGAGTATGAAATACATTTTTATTAAATGCAGTATTTGCCCTAAGAATTAATACATTTTTTAAATTCATGAAGATTTATCTCAATTCTCTGTTTAATTAAATCTTAAATTAAATCTTTAAACTTTAAATCAAATACAAAAACATATCAAATACAAAAATAGATAATCCACAAGATAAATACTACAACATATTTTACATAATTGTCCATGTGATAGGCTATACAGCTTTATGCCGTCTACTGTCACAGGTTTAGGTTTTTTTTAATTATTGGGAGTGTTTTCTACACATCTTCATGAAAAAAAAAAACTTTTCATATTAGCAAGACAATCAACAATATTTGCTTATGAGTGTGAACAGTCTCTACAGTGTCTGCATCAAACTAAATAAGAAGTGAGCTGAGAGTGGGACATAAGTGAAAACTATCCACTTTCATCCAGCACATCTCTGTCCTCAAGAGCCTAAAGAGCCATTTTGGTCACACTTGCTTGCTCTTGGAGGTGTCAGATGCTGAACAGCGATGGGCCACTCCAATGACCTCCTTTACGGCTTCTCTCACAGACGAGTCTTTCATCATCATGCAAACAGACACACCACTTAGTCCCTCTCTGATAAACAAACACCACTGCAAATCAATTAGCCAATATCAGTAATGCCAACATGCTGCCTCCTGCAACTACGGATAAATGAAAATGTATTATTGCTTGTGTTTGAAATAGCATACTATCATACTCTCTATACAAAGCATGCACATTTTCATTACACATAGAATATGATTGTGCTTGCAGTGTGCGTGACCTGACCATTTCCAGTGTGCTAGATGAACAGGAAGTAATAAATTAGCTTTTTTTCCACTCACTTGACACATTATTTAATCAGAATAACAAATTTTAAAAACAGTATAAAGTGCATACTACAGTATACTTAAGCTAGTTTTTCATTCTGAACATAGTTAATTTGTAAAACAGCTAGCTAATATTGCAACATGTATGTTCTGTTTTTAGAGTCTTCAGCAAAGACGATACGGTTTTTCATGTTCCACTGACTGGTAAAAGCTGAGTGCAACTAGGAAATGAGAATCTTTCTCTGAAATATATATTTTTAAAGAAAGAACGCTCCGGAAATCAGAGCAATGGATGAACTGAGGTGATACTTGTGAGGAAGGGGGACATAACGTTGAGTTCTCGCTTTATGAAAAACAAAAAGAGGAAGGATATGACTCTAGATAGGAAACGGTGCGGTGTGAAGAAGCTTTGTGTGGTCAGTGCGCAGAAATAAGGCCACATGCATGCCAGTGTGCTGCTAAAACAAAGAAACAACTTGAGGCAGTGAGGACAAATTTGGGTTCTGATAAATGTAGATATATATCTCAGACTTGCAAATCTATTCGACACACTGAGGTATCGTTCAGACCCAAAGACTTTAATCCTTTAGGGAATTGCGCGTTTGTGGCCATTGTAAATGTGAGGGAAGTGAAGCTTCCGGTCTGAGAGCAACAAAACATCATTTTACAGAGTAAAACTCACACTATCATTCACAAAATTATGCAAATTAAGAGCTAAAAATCTGACAGCCATACTTTCCTATCTCACTTCGATGAGGATCTAACCCACTAGCCATACTGGATTTCGAAAAGTGACAGAAGGTCAGACATGGGCAACAAGCCTTTTGTTTGATGTGAAGCAGTCAGGCAAAGATGGTCAGACAGTAAGATGGACCAAACCAGACTGGCCATATGCTCTCATGGACTTCAACTTCTCCCAACAGGACTGAGGGTCAAGAGCCTGCTGCAACCACTTCTGCCATCAGCAGACGTCGAGACTAACACTGTTCTGGTTGACCTAGCAGCGCCAGGCCACAGACGACGAAAGAAAGTGTGGTGGACAATCAACATGTCCTGGGATATGAATTAGAATATCATTGAAGCCACATTGTGCAAAGTCAGTAGCTTCCTATTTAAAAATGACCTTGGTTAATTTACTTCAAAGCAAAACAGTGGGTAGTCCAGACACTGCTTTATTTGATGACTAGAATATTATCTTATGTGTCACTGAGATCCTGTTTTTTTTTAACCACATGAATGTACTTTAAAGCACGTAAAGTCTGTCAAATGGCAAATACAGTGGCACTCCACTGAAGTAAGGGACAAGTCTGGCTATTGCAACATGCTCTTTTTAAACTTCTGGTTGTGAAACTAGGGTAAACTCAGCAATTTTTTAAACAAGACAGCCCTTCCAAACCACTAACTTAAACATGTGGACAAAAGGCACAGCATTTGGGATTGTCAGCTTTGTACCCAGCCAATTTGTTGATAAAATAAAATAAAATCAATTCACAGCTGTGACCCCATTTTATGCAAGAATATGTCAGATTCCAATCAAAATCTGTTAAAAATATTGGTCCGGGTGAGCCTAAATTGCTTAACACCATAAGAGAAGCTACAGATCAGGAAAAAAGCAGAAATACAAAAGCATTAAGGCACACTTGTAAACCTTGACTGTAGCATGTGATTTTTACTAATCGAACAAAGAAACAGAAGTGAGACATTCAAAAAACAGTGATGTGCTGTTTTTACAGGCGCTACACAGAACTATGTGTACAAGTGAAAATTCTGAACATACAAAGCTGAACCTAAAGCCTACAGGTCATATCCTGGTCCAACAAATGATAATCTGGCAAAATAATTATTTGTTTATTATTTCGATACTTTCAATCTTTTAAATGAAATGTAAAAAATGCTATATGGCCCTTTTAAAGAGGACCATACAATACAGCATGAGTTCAGGTAAATTAGGCCACCTTTTGACATAGCCAGATTAACCTGAATGAAGCTTGTTCAGAATATAGCTGCTCAGGATTGCTGCTTTTATTATCTGATGTTCTTACTCGACTACTAAGGGGCTGAGATGATATAAAAGCATGTCAAAGTTCTTCCTCCGTCAGGGTACGGCTACTGTATATTGACACATCACACAAGAATGTTCCACATTTACACACATCTTCACATTTACAACCACACAAAAAAAAAAATCTCCAAATGTAAATATAGAATTCCTTCAATATTGTTTCCGATGAAAACTCATCATTGTATAAATAAATAAAAAAGTTGGACTTCAAAGTATAGTCTATATATCTTTTGCTTACTGTATCAGAAAACTGAATGCGCTTACTCAGCATTCAAACTGAAAGTAGACAGCAGACACAGAGCTTTCCTAACAGTCAATTTGCCTGATAGCTGCTTTCATTCAGCAGTAATTCTACAGCAGCAACAATGAGTTTTAAATGCACAACAATGAAGTGAACTCAGGTATTCTGAAAAACTAGGACAGTTTGAAGGAAATACATGTATAATGTATATAATCAAAGATTTGAAATATTAAAACCCAAGCTCATCTGAATTTTCAGAATTCACCAGACTTCACAACTCTCACTGATCATGTTAGTCAATAAGTTAAATGAAGGCATAACCAATCCACCTCACTTTACAATGTAAAATGCCAACTCTATAATTTGACATATTTCAGAGTGGATTAAGAAGTTCAGCGACCTATCAGGAATTGACTGGATTGTGAAAAGTGGGCGTTACATACCAGGATGGAGTCAGATCAACGTGTGTTTAATAAAACAATGTCGAAATATGTTAACATTATCCATTGGCCTATGCAATGT
The DNA here is from genome assembly GCF_963082965.1 of Carassius carassius. Classification (NCBI taxonomy): domain Eukaryota; kingdom Metazoa; phylum Chordata; class Actinopteri; order Cypriniformes; family Cyprinidae; genus Carassius; species Carassius carassius. The sequence goes on along the minus strand of NC_081788.1, from coordinate 17,584,263 downwards.
AGTTGACATCATCATGAAAGGAATGTCATTACAGAAGAAGAACATTACAAAGACGTCAAACTATTTTTTTTTTTGGAATAACATGTACTACTGAATCACTCACAAAAAGACCAGAAACAAGTAATGAAAGTAAATGTGGTCAATTTTGATTTCATGTTGACTATAAACCTACAGGACTATATGCGTCACGGTGACGGCAGAAGGTACCTAATGAAACAAACTCATCCAGTCTGATATAACGGTACTACTAAGTGACACAATATTGTTAAACTGTAAGGTGTCCACTCTGCCTTTGTCCAGGACATTCTTGGACATTACATCACCCCGCCTTACTCAAATCAAATGTCTCAGCACATGTTAGGACTAACAGCATCATGCCTGAAGTTGATTTTACGGCTTTAAACAAACCGTGCTGGTACTTTAGCATTCAATGAACAGTAAAGGGTCACTGAAGAACCCCTGACGTTCTCCAAATCACACATTTGTCCTCTTGCTCCAGTGCAAATGAGGACGATCTTTACAACCAGAACTGGTTCCCACAACGTGAGCAACAGCAAAACTTACTGAATCCGATGCTCACGCTTCCTGTGAATGCCCAGCTAAAAACACACCCCGCCCGGCCCTTCCAAAGGGCCTTTTCATGGCTTTCTGTGAGAATCTGCCTCACTGCAAAAGGGTATGAAGTAGTTTTGGATGCAAGGAAAGGGTCATTTTGGCTGGCATGGCATGAAATTGAATAAATAAACCAAGAGGGAGGGGGAGGAGAAAAGAAGGGAAAAAAATCCTCTCTTTGTGGCCGCGACCCAGCTAATGGAGACAAAGAGCTCAGTAGCAGGAGGATGAAGATTAAAAAAGGGGATCTGAGCTCGGCCCTCTTTCTTCGTGACTCTGATTCCCCATCACCCCTCAAGCAGAGGTCGCTGCAACAAAGTCCTCTTTGAGTTTGGCCCCCTGTCCCGCACTTCCGCTATAAGGGTCTTCAAAGTTCACGGCTGTTTCAGCTGCTCACAGGGGTGGAAACGAGCCACGGCACCACAGGAGACAGGACAGTGAAGAGACAGGAAGAAATGAGGGTGACAAGGGAAGAGACACTCATAACTGAAACACTGAGCAAGACTACAGTAACCTAATGGCAATCTGGACAATTAAAATATTAAAAGATTAGTCCACTTCCAGAATAAAAGATTTCCAAATAATTTACTAACCCCCATGACATCCATTTTCTGGGTGATTCTAAAAGGTTGCTAGGGTGTTCTAGATTGTTGCCCGGGATGTTCTGGTTGATTCTTCTTGGTTGTTAGTGTGTTACAAGAATGTTATGGATGGTTCAAGGTGGTTGCTAGGAATGGGTGGTTCCAGGGAAGCTGCTACTAGGTAGTTGTGGGTGGTTCTAATTAGTTGCTAGGATGTTCGGGGTTGGGTCCAGGAAATTTGCTACAAAGGGTGTTCTGGGTAGTTACGAGGTGGCTGCTTACTGTTTCAAATAAGAAATGACTGCCCCCTAAGACTTGTTCCTAGATATGATTTGGATCTATCCTTTAATGAGATGTTTCCACCTGCCAAGCAAAAATAATACTTATTGCAAAAAAAAAACTAATAACAATTCTCAGCAAGCAACAATATTTCACTCTGTCTGTGACACCAGCCCTTCATTAAGAAGCTTGAGTATACGGAAAATCCAACATTGGTTGACCACTTGACAGTACTGCTTTGTGCTGACAAAGGCTTTGTGCTGAAATGTGGTATTCCAGATAAGATCCCAGTACAGAATGGACTGGCCAGCTGGAAGGCATTTGGGCTCATCTCCATGGAAGAGCAATTGAGCACATGGAAAGAGCCAGGGGTTCATTCACCACGGGGGGAAAGGACACGGTAGACCCTGAGCTGCCCTGTATGACAACATACAGCAAGCATTATCTCTTCACATAAAGAGATGCTTGCATGAGTACTCAAACAAACACATACGGTTTAATCACGTTTGGAGTGTACTGACATATAATGGGATTTTGTCATCTGTGAACATCCGCAGCAGCTTACTTTGTCATTTACCACAGACGTATAGGCGTGTGTGCGTATTATCTAATTTCCTGATGTGTCATTCCTCCTTCCCTCTAGAATAATGGATTCAATATCACTGCAGCACATTCAGCCCGCAAGCCACAAAGTGTATCTTCATCACTGCAGTTTTGCTTCATTAGTGTCAAAATACAAATGCACAATTTCTTTCATTTCTTCACTTATTATAATCCTAAGCGTGGCTTTGGTGGCTGGACAAGATTCTTCCATCTCACCACAGGAAATAAAACCACAAAATAAAAAAAATTAAATCTGATACTTTAGATCAGCTGTACGTTTACGACAGATTAGAGTACAGATTGAATGAGTTAATTCATTACTAAATCAAACAGCAGGCTTTACAATAAGTTCTAAATAGATACAAAAATTACAGTTGTCATTTAATCACATTCATGTGATATATAATAATATATAACAATCTTTATATATATATTTTTCACATACTCTGTTATATGCTCCAAAAGTTACACAAAAATAACTATAAAATATCAAAAAATCCTTGTTTACTAAATTTCAGGTCTTTTGTTAAATTCAGTATCTTTACATGGGGAACACAATCAAATTTAAGCCATTGTTCACTCATGCTCATCCACTCCAGAGAGCTTCATGCAAGCAAATGACTAAATCATACTCATTAAACTGAACTTGACAAATTAATCCGTTTAATTTGTGAAAAAATGTTTCTTGAACGTGCTGAACGAACAGTTAATTAGAAAAGAACTGGCTTGAACAAACAATTTGTTCACAAATTGGTCTGAGCAAGGTTTAGATCCAGTTGATCCTTGACACAATAGGACTGTTTACACTTGGTATTAATATGCATTTTCATCAATTCAATCACAAATGGATGGAAAAGGTGTTAATGGGGTCTAAAACCATTTGAGCATGTCTATTTCCAGAGGTAGTCGAAAAATTGCTTTCATAGTAAACACTTTTGTGGCTGAATGTGTCTATTCTCCACCTACTGATCTGATGCATAATCACTGTGGGATGTGTTGTGCGAAAAAAAGTCTGATTCACAGATTTCAAATTCGCAGCTGCTTTGTCATTTATCACTTGCTTCCTAAAAAAATCTATGTGATTACATGAGAGTGAGTAAATAATTTTTTTTTTAATAGATTTACATTTTTAGGTGAAATATCCCTTTAAGAATAAACATTATGATCAATGAATTCCAATGAGTTACTTTAGTTAAGTTCTCTAATAAATCTTATTTAGTTACCTAAATGAATTACCTGACTTTTAAAACAAGCATTAGGTCAAGCTAACCAGACTAATTCCATCTTAAAGTGTTCTTTAGGACTCAAGCAAATAATTCAGTTCCAATCATTCTGACACAGTCCATATCCATCAATACTACACGCTCCTTTGTTTGTGCAAGGATGAGGTAAGTGGGATAAGTTTACATCATGCTGTTCATAATTCTTCCCTTTCTGAATCAACTGGAAAAACCATTCATCTGAAGATCTCACCCAAAAAATGTCTCAAGAGTCATGACTCTACAGCCGGCCTCTGGCCACAAACCGCAGGGGCAATTCCCTCAGGACAACTGAGGAATTCCTTAGAGCTCTTCTGGTCAAAGGGGTCAAGGGTCAACGTGCCAATGTATGCCCTTCTATCTACTGTTGCCTTTCTCTTTGCAAAATATGCCTCTCAAGTATGTGGCTATTGTCTACAGCTGCAATAGTAATGTTTGTGATGGGATCACAATCATTGGCCATCAAGAGAGAGTGAGAAAACACCAGTATTTTATCTAATTTAAGCAAATAATCACACCCGCTATCCCACAAAGACATCCGAGGGAATACAAACCTCTTATATGCAGATAAATCCTCATCACCTGAATAATTAAACAGCCAGGAACACAAAACAGACCTTAGACCTGTAAGTGTCAGTTTAATGAAAAACCACAATCCGAAGTTTATTGAACATTTTAGGAAAGAACATCTGCTAAGAGCCTTATCCCATATGCCTGTGGTCTGCATACCTCTCCTCCATCTGATAGCGTTCATAATCCCTAACACATGGCTTTGTTTGCTGTCAGCTTGTTTGTAAAAGATGAGGAGGTGCCAACAGGCATACCTTATTCACGTAAGTGTTTGTAACATGGCGCCTGGCCAGGTAGATGTGATTAAATTAGAGGCGTTAATCTAACTAGTAAGTGCAGGTGACAGTCACTACACCATTGCCTGGTTACATACCGTGTCCCAATGTCTTTCTGTTTTGGATATCTGAATAATCATATAATTCATTAACACCTCCCTCAGGCAGTCGGGAACACAGACGACTTTATCAGTTTCATGCTGTGCTCGTGACCTCACAGTGACTCACCAATCAGTCGTCTCTATCTAGGATTTCTAAGTTTGACTTCAGCTCAGCCGATCCCATTGGCTTAAAATACTGAATATCACAGAGAACATCAGCAGATGTCCTTGTTCACAATATTTGTCAGACCACAAAAGGCCATGGGAGGATTATTTTGTACAAGATCCTCACAGTTTCCCTGCTGATGAAACATGAAAATATTCTGAACATATTTGAAAAACATGCAACATTGATGATTTGCAACATAAAGCATTTTTTCCCCATTAACCAGCATTTAACACATTGATTGACAGGACATTTTATTGGTTCCTTGGCTGCTGTTTCTGCTATTTCGCATTAAGTGGCCCCGCCCATGACAAACTATCATTGGCCTAAATATTTCTACACGTAATAGAACATTAAATATGTGTGACTGTGCTGGGGGGTATATATATATATATATAGTATTTTTTTGTGTAAAATAAACATACTTACATACATACTTATACTTTATATGACAAAGTATTTTTCGCAAATGATTAAATATTTTTAAAAAAATTATAATTAAAAAGGATGTAACCACTGTAACTAACAGGGCACTCAGTATTCTGGGACGTTTGGGTGCATTGGGAATCATATTTTTCAAATAAAGCCAAGGTAACACTCATTTTACATACAGCACACAGTGAAAATGACATAAATATGACAGTGGGCGAATGCATAAAGCGCAGTATAATTTGAAATCACGTTTAAGGTTTAAATCATTCAATTCACACGGGCTGACCGTCACACAGAGAACACTGCACACTTGCACACTTCACAAGATCTCACAGCTGGATTCGACTAAGTTTGCAAAGTTTGTGAAATTAAATATTCATTAGTCATTCAAAGATTTGTTTAAATGAAATAAATGCATATTTGCTTAATGCTGATGGCAAACGAGAAAATATTATAATGTTTGCCTTTCTATTACTAATAATATAAAAGCAATCATTATAATACTTTTTATATACATTAATTCCTTTGTTTAACCGTTCTATCTGAATATTAGACAGACTTCTATTCGTGTTAGACAGAACTGTTAACAACAACAGCAAACAAGAGAGAGAGTGTGAGCACTGTGTGTGCTCAGGTGCTGCCTTTCTCAGTGCCATCAAAATAAAAGTCCCACCTCGAACACATCGGCCAAGCAGAAAAACGTATTGGCCAAAACCGATATTTGAAAAATGCCAAATATCGGCCGATATATCGGCCTTGGCAATATATCGGTCAAACAATATGAAGCATACGAAGCAGTATGCTTTTATTTTTATTTATTTATTTATTTTGAAAGAAATTAAATACTTTCATTCAGCAAGGATGTTCTTTCTCTATTCATCTAAGAACTGTTTTCAACATTCAAATCAGCGTATTAGATTGATATCTGTAAGGTCTTGTGACCAAGAAGACTGGGTAATGGCTGCTGAAAAATCAGATTTACCATCACAGAAAAAAAATTACATTTTACATTTAAATTTATTATTTTAATTGAAAGAAAACATTAAAAACTGCAATAATATTTCACAACTTTACTGTATTTACTGCATTTTTTGTGGTATCAAATAAATGCAGCCTTGGTGAATGTGAGAAAGTAACAGTGTATAGCATTAATATTTCATTATATTTTTGTAGAGGTTTTGGAGGGCTCTTAATAGGGTGAAATGGACCAATCTTTTCCCTGTCTGCTGCCTTTGACATCGTAAAACAGGACAGTGACTAGCGAAAGGTTTAGGACTGTGCGCGTTCTTGGTGTGCCATCAACCAATCAGTTTTGTCACAATCCTGTGGCTCTTGAGTGGTTAGTCACATTACAATAGAGGTGTCCATCCTGATTGTGGAGGGCCAGTGTCCTGCAGAGTTCAGTTCCAGCCCCAGTCACACACACCCGAACCAGCTGATCAGTGTTTTCAATTACTAGAATCTTCAAAGCAGGTACAGATTTTGTGACAAATTAGTGCTAAACTCTGCAGAACACTGACCCTCTAGGAGCAGTTTTGGCTCAGGTGACCTGATGCTCCAGAACCAAAGAAATACCATGGAAATGAATGCTTGTGTTTCATTCTTATTTCCAGATATCCTTTGGTCTTTGAGTGTTACAGACATTAGAAAAGTCATCAGAAACAGCTCAAACTACAAAAGCATTTTTCCTTCAACTATTTTTCCCTCAAGTGATAAGTTTTCAGAGTAGAACATGCAGAAGCTCAACCCCCTCGACAAAACCAGTCACTCATCAGCATTAAAAATGAAGCTATAATTAGCAACATTATCCCTGTGTTTGTTTCATATCAGATACTTGAACAAGAGGAAAGGTCTACGAAGCTAATTGAGCACAGGAAAGTTGAAGAGATTCCTGAAATTCCTGGTGCTGACTTGTGCCTCTGTGTCCTGGCTTATAACGCATGACTTGTTGCAGATTTAAGGCACTGTTAATCTAACACTTTAGAGGACATAGGAGCGTAATCAGAAGAACTTGCGGCAGTCACAGCGAGAGCTCACAGCTGCAGACTAACCGCTGCCACTACTGATGATCATTAGTACTACTGTGCATCTGGAGGGTCTATGGGGATCAGCGAACCCTAAGTTTAGCATGCAAAACTCCCAGCACTGAATTTATACATCCATCTACGCTTCTAAAACACAATGGAAACTAATAATCTGAAAACAAGAAGTACATTTTTGTAAAGAATTACAAAGGAAGTACAAAGGAAATAGCAAGTAACATTAAACATGGAATTTTGAGGTAGAAATACTGAAATAGTGTTTTCTTGTGAAATATACTCTGATAATGTTTATTTACAAAAATTAATATGAACTACTTATACATGCAGAGAGAAAAATGTTCAAAACAAGTGTAATTTACAATACTAAGGGGCCAAAATTAAATTTTGCATTATGGGGCTACATGGTAAATACAGAACTCATAATTGTTGATTATTCCCTTGAAATTGTAATTGTTATTATTAATTATGATCAAAATCATTATTAAAATGCAGTGGTTGCCTCTAATTTTAAATGGAAAGAGCAAAGATTAAGCCTTGTTTTGTTTATACGAAGAGATTTATTTTATTTGTGTTATTTATTTGATTTGGGGCTTGTTTTAAAATTTCAATTTATTTTAGTTTTTTATATTTAAATTATATTTAAATTTGCTATTTGGCTGCTATTTTATCTAAAGCGACTTACAAATGAGGACAAAATAATCAATCAAAACCACTTTTGGGAACATTACTTTAAAAAAGTAATTAGTTATAGTTACTCATTACTTGTTCCAAAAAGTAACTGAGTTAGTAACTGAATTACTCTATAATAAAAGTAACTCGTTACCAGGGAAAGTAACTATTTGCGTTACTGTAAAAAAAAAAAAAAAAAAAGTTGCTATATGTCAAAGAATTTGTTTTCGATATTTATTGCACGTCAACAGACAGCAAGAGTTTTATCCTGCACTCTTTGTAAGAAAAGTGTTTTTGGCCACTAGCTTTGTAGATTGCGTGTGTATCACATTACATGCACATTCTTGCCTTTGACTAACATGAATTTGAAGTAGTGCTTATATCTCCACCTTGAAAATGCCAACTTTTCATCGGATTGCTCCTGACTCGCCATTTCTCCTGCTGCTGCGAATCTCTGTGTAGCTGTTGCGTGTGTGTGACTGTGTGTGTTTGGTGCCGCTGGCGCGTGTGTGTAAAAACACTGGCTCTGATTGGCTACCATGAAACACATGACTCGTTATTAACCCACCTGCTCACTCGCGGTGTGAGCCAGGGGTGCGTTCGGATTGCATATTAAATCAATGCATAGTAACGCACCGCATTTAATGTTCAGTAACGTTAACGGCGTTGTAACGACGGGAAAAGTAATTAGTTAGATTACCCCGTTACTGAAAAAATAACGTCGTTACCTAACACCGTTCTTTTAAACAGCGTTATTCCAAACACTGATCAAAACCAACAAAAGAGCAATAATATGCAAGTGCTATATTAGTGTATTATTATAGTGTTATATATTTCAATTTCACAAAGAAACATGCAGCATTTTGCCCAAGCAATAATAAAAGGACACATTTAACTTATAATGTCTTAAATCTCATTTTGTAAAAAAAAAAAAAAAAATCTAATAATGAAATCAAAATTGTGAATTAAATCGAATTGTGAGTTGAGTGAATCGTTACATTCCTAAAACTGTGGATTGGTTTCTTATTTAAATTATTATATTATAAAAAAATATGCAAAAATATGCATGGTATTATAACGTAATACTAAAACTAAAACTAAAACAAATATAAAAAGATAACCTGTAGAAAGATAACCTATTGCATTATATCAACATTTTTTTATTTTTTTTTATTAAATACAAGTATATTTTATACATTTAAATTGAGAAAAAAAATACAAACTAAAAATTTAATAAGAAATTCAATCTTCACTGGCTTGTGTTTTTCTTATTTTTTCTATTTGATTTTTGTGATATGACATGGTGGGCCAAATGTCATCACGGGCCAACTTTGGCCCAAGGGCCCTGATCCGGGCCACTCTGGTTTATAGAGTTGCAGCAGCTTACACATAAACCATAAAATGGCAGTTTATCTAAGCTGAGGATTGTTTCCATAGTTTGGCGGGTGCAGACGTATACCCCGCTGAGCCATATGGCCGCTATGGCTGTGACACTTTGGTGTGGATCAGATCAGACTATAACTATTTATAACCCTGAAAGCCTACACTTGTGCTTCCCTCCTGTAAGGACTCAGACAGAGACATCATCGGCAAGCAGGAAGTGCCAGTTGACTTCCTCCCCCTGCTCCTCCATACATTCATGTCATCCTGTTTGGGTGAACAGTCTCCTGCCCACAGGAGCCCAGCTGGGCCACACAAACTAACAACAGCTGGACTGGCAGCTGGACTAGACGTAAGAGGGGGCACAGATCTCAACCCAACACAGGAAACCTCAGTCATATACAAACATTGAAGCTCTTACATGTAGGAACTCAAAACGTAATTGAATCACAATCTTTTACTTTTTTGCTCCTGAGCAAGACATTTAATCCTTGGAATCAGCTTACTATCTTGATGGTTCAAGGTCTGTTAAAATGGGACTTAGCTAACTAACAAAGGACTTCCTATTGTGCACATGAATAAGGAGGGTGCATTAAATTGATCAAAAGTGACAGTAAATATTACTGATAATGATACAAATGTACAAATATTGATGAAACGATTTACAAATATTTCTTGAGCACCAATGCAGCATATCAGAATGATTTCTGAAGGATCATGTGACACCGAAGACAAGAGTAATGACAGCTGAAAATACAGCTTTGCCAACACATGAATAAACTAAATCTTAAATTTAAATAATATTTCACAGTATCACAGTATTTACTGCATTTTTGATTAAATATATGCAGCCTTGGTGAACATAAGAGACATTTTCAAAAACATAAAATCTTACCCACCCCAAACTTCTGAATGGTAGTGTATACAGTAGTTCCTGCTATTTTTATTTTAAAGTCCCACAAAATGTAGAAATGAATTATCAATTTAATAATTCAAATATAAAAACCAATAGATGTTTTCATGGACAAGTGAATAGATATTTAAAACTGCTTATTTAAATATTTTTCAATATATAAACTGGCATTTAACATTATTTATAATATATTTAACTGATGATTTAAAATGCTAAAGCCATAACAAATTATAATATATTATACATAGTCACTAATAATACATTTTAAATCTCAAAATGCATTTGCCAACTGGTTTCTTGATTGTTTAGCCAAATACTTTTCTTCATCTATTTGTCAATGGAGTTAAAAAAAAAAGGCATTGGACAGGTCATTCTGGGAACAACTAATGAACTTATCTGACTCAATTCTTCTAAGATACACACCCTTTCTCTACATCTCAGTATGACAGAACGCAGAAACTTCAAAATGTGTTGGTTTGAATGTTTTTCAAACCCTTACACCTAAACGTCTTTGTCATCTCTGATCTAAAATTCAAAATTTAACAGAAAAGACGCTAAAAAAATAGGGCATGTTGTCTAAATAGGACTCATCAGGAAATCTTCAGTTCTGCCAGCCATTTATAAAATCACAGCCTGGTTTACTGCTTTGAAACTATGACATTATCCTTTTGTTATATCTGTTAGAGATTCCTAATAGAATTCCACAGATAAACAGATCCAAGAAGAGCCATTCAGGTAGTGACAAAGTCACTTGTCTAATAAAAGGTTTCTGGGTATCTGACTTATCTAAACAAATTCATGAAGCAATTATCAGTCTCCTTAGAGAGTGGCAGCCAATGCTGTTTGCCATGACTGTGCATGCTGACAAAAGACTACTTAAGAGAGCCAGCTGTGAGTTGAAAGGCAGACAGACGTCTTTGATATCGATCTCAAGCATGGCCTTGTTTTTCACACAGAGGCCCTTGGAAAGACACAGACGCAGAAAGACAAAGTGGTCTCCTCTCCCTTTCACCTGATGCAACACTGTCCACTTCGCTTCACCTACGTCAAAATATCTTGATGAGAGGCTGTCGGGTGCATCTGCAGGGACTAATTTGATTGGTCGCGCTTCACTTAATGCTTCCAGATCAGATAACATCAGACACACCGCTAGGGAGAAGAATCCCTCTGAGACTCAGCAGATGAGAGGGACCTATGATTCTTTCCATATGCAGAGAAAGAACTATAACTAGGACAAGTGAACCCATCCTCTCTCAGGAAACCAGAAACAGCATCTTTTATTTCTTAAACTGCCAAAGTCGGCTCAGCGTCATCAACTGGCAGCTTCCTCACAAAGCCACTGTACTCCAGAAGCTTAACTGTGAAATATGATTATGAGGGATTGTTTCTGGCTTAATAACTGTAAGACTGCTAACCCTTCATTGGCATGTTTGTAAAACCTCTCCAGTTCCTTTGATCCTGTTAAATTTATCCCAGGATCTAGAGGTTTCAGACAAATACACTGGTGTGGAATGTGAGAAATGCAATTGGGATAGCATGAAAAACTAAATAACAGAGTGCATTAATGTTAAACTAGTTATAAAACACTTAAACTTGTAGGAAGGTTGGAATATGAATGGGTTCGTGATTGTCTATTCTTAAATCCAGACATGCTATGTCATGATCGGATGCTAATGAGAGCAAGAAAACACATGTCAAGTATGCCAAATCTATCTGGAGATTTCAAACATTTTCTGTCCTTATTTTTTACTTGTTAACATACTTTATCAGTCCATTTAAAGTAATGCTCCAGGAGGGATGTCACTTCAGAACACATGGGCTGAGCAGGATTGTATGCTGATGAGCACAACCCAGTCTTATCAAAAAACAAAAACAAAACACACACACACACACACACACACGAGTGTTCTGAAAGTTACAGGGGATTTACTAGATTGCCCTGAAGACCCTGAAAATCCCACCTCTCACATGAGTCGCTGCTGATTTTATGAGACAGAGCTAATAAAAGGAAATGGCACATGACCAGGAAATACAGGCTCATTTAAGTTAGAGCTTGTTTGAATGAATAAAGAGCCAGTAAAAGTGACAGAAACTACTTCTTGGTTTGAAAGTATTCTCGGTTCAGATATTTCCAGTCAACAGAGTACAGAAAAATAAGAAACAGAGTCATTTGAAACAGTATCCTTAATCAGAGATGTGTTTTAAGAAGGTTTAAAGAGGCATCTGATTTCAATTTGAATTTGCTTTTAAACTCATTTTAAGCCAATATAACAATAAAAACAGTTATAAATAACTGTGCTTAATATCATGATTTTCAACTCTTTTTTTTAAACAACATAAACAAAAAAATGTGTGGATGACAATCATAATAGAATGTAGGCGAATGTCTGAGTGTTTTACACACAGTATCATTTTTTGCTTGTATGTGTTTAATAAAATAAATGATGGAATGGATAGCCTTCTTGAGCCTTATTGTTGGGGCTGTATGGATACACACAAAGCGAAAAGGGTTGAGAAAATTAGACACCAACTAGGAGGAACAACATTCAAGTGCTTTTAAAGCATATTAATGAAAACCCCCAATAAGTCCCTCAAAAAAACAGTCCCTTGCGCTTCATGGTTTGTTTTTGTTTTTTATAAAATACCACTAAAACTAACCTCCCCAACACTATAGAAACGCTGCCTTGTTTCACGTATTCTCCCTCTTCCTCTTTCTTGACGCCAGTACCGTGACTAAAACACAACTTGACAACTTCGCCCGTTTCCGTTATCTCCAGTTTATGAGCCCGTAAACGAGACTGTAACGATAACCAGGTGCTCAAACTGCAACGCTCTGAAAGTTTGTATTTAACCCGGTCTACTTACCGACTGCAGAAATGCCAAATTTCTCACGTAATCCCGTTCAGTGTTCAATATCTCGTTTAAAACGCACAGTCTCAGGCGAAGCTGACGGTCCGAGTCCTTGCTGCTGAGATCCCCGTTTTCTTGTTGACTGTCCTCCTCGGTGTTTATTTTGCTCATTTTTTTTAAACAAAACAAAAACCTTAGAGAGAAGCCTCCAAACAAACAATAGTATAAGGCAGTTGTGTGAGAACTGATGTGAATATGTGAAAATTAATCCATTCAATCCGTCGCGCTCTGCACGCAACCTCGCGCCAGGATGCGCCAGGGGAAAATGTTATACTGAAACTGAAGAAACTTCTGTAAAAGTAGCAACGCGCAACATCAACCGCAAGGCTATTTGCATCTCATTAAAACACTTTCCGTTTAAAAGGTAATCTAGAGACGTAGCCCACCGACTGATTGTAGCATAAATAAGGAGGGTGGCCAGAGGAGCGAAATGACGTGAAAATGGGAGTGCACGTGAAACGATAAGTAACCGTGAAATCACACGCAAGACCGTGCAGTAAAAGGCGAAGTAGCGAGTTCAAGAGTGCTCAGTGTGGTAGACTACATGAAAAGTGAGACGGCTGTGGGAGCTGCAGAGAGAGTCTGCAGTTGAGGGACCGTCTGCAAGTTGCACCACTTGAACAATCACGTCTTAAGTTTAATGAACTGATTAAATGATCCCTTATATATCCCCCTATCTTTAGAAAAGCAGGCACTGCCATGTTGATATGTCGTGTACCAGCACAAAACACCAATAATGAATGAAATTTTGTTAGGAATTAATTAAAATGTTGTAGTATGACAGAAACAAACAGTTTGAGTGTAAAACCACAGCAGTTACTGGTACTACTCGCTTGCATCCAGGCCAACAGGTGTCAGTATAAAATCTACACCCATTTGTACTATTGAGACAAATATGAGCAAGCTATGTTAACAAAGGCTGTCTCCGAATATGCATACTTCCCCACTGGTAGGTTAAAAACAGTATTTGAAAGGAGTAGTATGTTTGAATTCACAGTATTTACAAAACAGGAGACACAAAGTACCTGCAGTACATCTGACGGGATTCTAAAGAGTGCATCCTTTACTATCCCATGAGGCCATGGAAGAGGAGTTGTGAATGGCCTTGTAGCAATGCTGGAACTGTAGGCCACATGACTGACAACAAGACAAATGTAGTACATCTGTATAACACACTACACACTTTCATACTATATAAAATTATTATTTTTTATTTTGGACACAGTTTAAAATACTTCTGTAAGCAAAAATTACGTTTAAAAACCTCCATGGAAGTAAACATAAACACTCATATATGTTTAATTCTGTCATTAAAGTCAGTATAAATGGAATTTGGTTAACAGTTACAAGCCTAAAAATGGTGGCAGGTCTGAATTTGACTAGCTCTAGTGAGCATCATCGTCTGCATGGGATTATTGTGGCATCCCTGGAGTATAAAGGAATAGTTCACACACACACACACACACACACACACACACATTTCAAATCTGTATGATTTTCTTCCTTCTCTGAAACATAAAAGCAGATATTTTGAGAAAAGTCTCAGCGTTTTTGATTGTTTGTTCTGTTATACATGAGACTGTCTTGTCTTTGTTCACACTGTCTGTGCCCTTGAAGTGATGCATCCTCAGCATGACAAACAGCCAACAGGGCCTGTCCACATCCTGTTTACACCATCACAAAAGACTTAGTTCTCTATCTCTCTCACACACTACAAATTTGGCCACCAAACCACTAGACTTCACCAAATGAATGGGCAAAAACGTTAAGGGCAAGAATGACCCGTTGGCCTGGTTTGAATCACTCTTACCATGCAGGTGTCTTTTAACTCCTGGCATTTCATAGCTGTCTGACATTTGAGAGGTTTCAGTAACTGCTGGTTCTGCTTTACTTGGCTTGAGTGATGCCCACAATAACTGTACATAGTATCCTAATAGATCTGACTTGATAATTAGTTTACCAGTAACTTAAATGATTGTAGTTGACAGAAAGATAACATCATCATCAATATATTGCATATTTTACTACAACTGCCGTAACCTAAACAATTTATGTAAACACACTGCATACATTCTATGAGACTGAGCGCCATCTTGCGGCAAAATCGAACACAAACGTAAATACAAAAAAACAGAAGTTCAACATGATGTTAAAATAGAATGTAGAATTTGAATCTTAAAAAAATGTTCTTCTTTTTCTTTTTTTCTTTTTTTGTTAAGTTTATTTTTACTTTCATTTTTTGAGCACACCAACAAATGTAAGACTCACATATAATTTGTTAATGATAATAAAAAAATATGAAAATGTATATTTTTCTTCCTAATAAGTGCAAAATGCCAGTTTGGAACAAAAATTCAGGTTTGCTGAAGATACTGTATGTGTATGAAAATCACTAATAAATAAATAAATTAGAAAAAAAAAGTTTACATTTATAAAATGAATAATTTATTAACTTTTTTCAGATATGCTAAGGTTTAATATTTTAATAAATAATAAAAAAGTAAAAAAAAAAAATTAAAATATAACTTGAACAATGTATTAATAAACATATGATATTATATATTCTCATTTTTAGAATCTTCTGACAGCTTTTGTTGATTGCTGCTTCTCTTCTGTATTAAGCACTTTGGCTGGAATTGATGTACTGGACACTCCTGCACTCCCCAAAGAGGTGCAACACTTTAACTAAAACCGAACTGCAAGAACTGGAGAAGATCAGCACCTGGGTCATCACCCACAGCTTTCCTGCAGTGCCACCTGTGGGCTTGGCCTCTGTACTCAAGAGCTCTGCCCTTTTGTGGGGAAACAGAAATATCTCCAGAACTTCCTGCAAGATGACATCTGTCCGCATCTTAGACACCTGGCAGTGTGGACTGAAGACCCAAACATCAACTTCTGGTCAGCGTTTGGTGCTTGACTGCTTGCCTTTGTGGTGTCCTGGCGCTTTGCACGTGGAATCATCACTTCTGATTAATCGTTATTCATCCGCTATGAAGTCCTGAGTCTGGACAAGGTGGTGCTAGACCTTCTCAGAGAAGAGGATTCTGGGACATACCGCTGTGATGTACTGGACACCAGCAAATGAAGAGTGAAGAGAATGTATAAAGGGGTGAAAGTGCTATCATCCAGTGGACTGAGTTTAGAGTTTGCAAAAGGTCTGATTCACTGGGAAAGCCTAACATCACGACCACAGGGAACCCGTATCCCAGCAGCACTGTCTGAAACATGGCACTGATAAGTATGTCCATATCTGCTGCAATGGCAGCAGTTATTCTCCTGCACTTGTGGGGTTTTTACAGAATAAGAGTAAGAAGAACAGCTGAACTTTCACAGTATTTGAAAACGTTTCAGAGATTAAAAAGTCAAATTAATATCCCATATTCCCTTTCCTGCATCATTAACTAAGCCACTGATGATTAGAAGTGTTATTGAAAAACATGTTCAAACTATCTGTGTACTATATATAGAGTGGAGCTGTTAATGAACTGATTTATGAAAACTGTTAATGAAAAAAGTTTATATTTGTCTTAAAAAGGTCAAACAGTTCTCTTCATCAGCAACGGGTTGAGTAGTCACAAGTTCTTAATTTGGATACCAGTAGATGATGCTTAAAAAAATTCCTTAAAGGGATAGTTCACCCAAAAATGAAAATTCTGACATCACTTGCTCACCCTCAGAAGTTGTTCCAATCTTATATTCGTTTCTTTCTTCTGTTGAGCACAAAAGATGATATTTTGAAGAATGTTGGTAACCAAACACTTTGACTTGGTTACCAACATTCTTCAAAATATCTCCTTTTGTGCTAAACAGAAGAAAGAAACTCACACACATCTGGAGTAACGACCGAATTTCCAAAAGGAAAAAGATAATGAACCATAACAGTATGTTCTTCAACTAAAAGAGGGGACCATTAAAATTATTATATTAAGGGGACATTTTTAGCACCTGGGTCTATATATATATATATATGTTTAAACAAAAAAGACAGATAGATAATGTATAATACATTTTTAAGGAACAAAATGTTCATATGTAAGTGTAACAGACGAGCCTCACACTTATTTAAATGAACTGGTAATTTATTCAGGACATTTAACAGGTCAAAGTGTGCCCACTCAAAAACAAACTCTATCAGACAAATAAACCAGTGAAAGGTGCTCTGTGAGCACAGGAAAAATCTCTACAACTCAAACTTAAGGCAGAGAGAGGACAAACGTCCACCTCCCACAGCAGAATGTGACATCAGAGAAAAAAACTGAGTTGTGTTCAAAACCATTCAGAAGCAGGAATGCTGTTCCTCCACCAGCACTGCATTTGAGATCTGGATTATCAGCAAAAAATCTGAGAACTCCCACACGGATAGTTTGGGAGCATTAGTGCCAGATTAAATAAACCCCTTTATACACATTGCTGTAATTCTTTCTTTAGCTCTAGGCAAGTAAATACAGACCCCAAAGATCTTAAAACTAGTCCACATCTGGTTAGGTGAAAAAAGCTGCAGAAAGAATTACAAACTCTGACAGGCAAACAATAGAACAGTCATTCAATGTGTATTTAACATCTCGAAAAGTGTGCGTGTGTGTGTTTTAAATATACATGACATTACAACTAGCAAAAGGTGCATTGTTAATCTTCAAGAAAAAAAGAAGTCCTTTCTCCTCATTTAAAGAGAAAGTCCTCACTTTAGGACAAGGACGCAAGCAAGATTTTAAAACAGACACTCTCATTGACACGCTGGTTTCATGATCGTTTTCAGCATGTGAGATACAGCAACAAAAGACACAAAGCAGCTCAGCCTGTGATCTGCTTCTTGTAGAGACAGTGTAGAATTCCAAGCTATCATTCATAAGCGATAACCATGAAATCACCCTCACATATTCCCATTCAATGATACTTGAATAAATGAAACAAATAACAAAAACAAAGAAAATCAAGATACGAATTCTCCATCTCATTCAAAGCTCTTTGACTTGTCCAGCACACAAAAACATGCATCAGGCCGACTCTCAGACAGCATGAAAATCTCCAGCCATGACTATAATATGTATAAAAAATAACAATAATAATAGAAATCCAGACCTAAGTTTGTCACATATTGCTCTAAGGATACAAATAAAATAAAATTCACCATTCAATCACGATTTCACAATCTATATTCCATATCATTTGTAGCATTCTGGGATACAGTAATATGTTATTTGAGATCATATTTCTCTAGCAGTATACGGTGTACAACAGCTGCTCAGCTCAAACCTAGTCGCCAAATCATTCACTCCAGCATTTAGATCTCATCATTCCTGGCCAGACAATCCTGTATGAATGCAACTTCTAGAAGCCTCTTTTAATCTTCAAGATACATTCAATTTGGTCACAAAGAAGACATATGGGTGTTGATTGTAGAAATATGACTCAGTCAATCACTGTCTGGAAGCCTTTTTCTGTTTTTTTTTTTTTTTTTTTTTTTTTACAAAGTCAACCATCACAAGCACATGCTGATTAAAGCAGCTTCCAATAATACAGATTGATCGGAACCATATTGGAATGAATATTTTGCCACAAGTTTCTATATTAACGGCTTAAGATATAAGCTTGCTAATTAATGCTGTATAAAAGCCAAAGCATCCACAAAATGAGTCAAGCCCATAAAGCCGATGGCGCCTCTTTGGTAATATAAAAAAAATGCATTAAACATTTTATTCCCATATTAATATGGAAGACTCGATCAAATTCAAATCCCTGAATAGTGTTGTTATTCTCCTCAAGATGCAAAAAAAAAAAAAAAAAAATTGCGGCTTTGTTCCCCAAACATCAGCAATGAGCCCCTTTATTAAAGAAAAAATGAAAAGTTTTTAAAAAAGAACAGGATTAGCACCAAGCAAATTCTGAATCAGTCGGTGGCTGAAACTACCAATTAAATAATAAACAAATGCTGGTCATTAGTTTGCTTGGTCTTTGACATCAGCTGGTGACATTTCATGGTATGCTGATGAACAATTTGATTTGACTGGCAAATGCATTCATGACATATCTGCTGGTATAAGAAGGATCAGAATGTAAGGCAACATCTGCAGCTGTGAGGGTTTGTGTGAATCCCCTTCAGATCAGACTGTCCATGAACCCCCCTGTGTTTTGCCACTGTCATTGAGATCTTGGATGGTGAGCAGAACAAGAAGGAATTTTTGAAAACAGAGGATAAATGTGAAGTCTTTAGAAGTATGGGTTTTCAAAACATCTATCTTATTTAATAAAAGGGACGTTTTCAGTCTTTAAGATGTGTACAGCAGATGTGGACATGAAAAGGGCTGAGACAGGGCTTCTACCACAAACGCTAGTTCTTGGAAACAGTAAATCAATGATACACCTTTGCTAATGCAATTAAAATCAATTATGGTTGCAGGAGGTCTAACCAGCTTCCGTTCAAGCCCTTTTTGCCAGTGTGAGTGTACTAAAATATCTCAATTAAAAAAATATACAAAATCTGGCAACCTAAAAGATGATTGCCTCAAATGTTATATCCTTAAGAAGGAAAAAAGGAAAAGCTCAGGGATAAAAAACTAGCATAGTCATGGTGTATAAGGAAAAGATGCCCTTAGATAAGACTCCGAGCGTGTCTTGAGTGCGGGTGGAGTCCACATCCATAAATGAATCATGGTTGAGTGATTCAAAACAGGAAATGGATGATGCAGGATCCTTCAGATGCGAGGAGCAGCGATGGAGAACGCCTCTGTGTGGAAAAACAACCACTGCAAGAATGCAGCAAGTTATCGAGTCCTACTGAAGCCTATCTCTTCCCAGTTTTCATGTACGATGGGATGCCTCCTCGTGCAGTCAGCCCCTCAAAGCGCTTGTAGGTGTAGTTGATGAACACCCAGTCTTTACTCTTCAGATCAGCTTCAGTGTGGTTGGACACAGGAGTGGCTTTAGAGAGAGAGAGAGTTAGATTAAGTTTTCAAAAATACACAAGCCCCAAAAATGTCATTTATTTTTGATTGTCATGCATTACAAATACCTGAAAACACACCTGTAGGCTGGAGGATGTCTGAATCAGGAAACTCGTCAAAGTTGGAAGTGTCGTCAATGCTTTTGATCTCAATTGGTATAGCTGCCGGTCTTTCCCTGGACCAAAAAAAAAAAAAAAAACATGATTTTTTGAAGGATCATGTAACACTCAAGACTGGAGTAATGGCAGCCTTGGTGATAAGAAACTTCTTTCAAAATGTGCTTTACTAATACAAGCCCCAAAGGTTTTTATTTATGTTTTTACAGATTACTTGACGAGACAAGTCATTTTTGTAATTTAAATTTTTGAACAAAACTGGATACATAAAACTATTTCCTGGATGAAACATGCAATGTGACAAATTAAGAGCGATCATTTGTTGAAATATTTAAAATGCCTCATTTCACATACAAGATATACTGCACAATATATATTTCCATTCAAAGTTCAACAGCAATTTTAGAAATCATCTAGAAGACAGATTATGCAAAAGACACTATACATTAATAGTATGATGATTTCATTACTCATTAGCAGTTTAATCAGTGAGTTTGTCTACATGTGATGGCAGCACACCTGATATGGTCATAGTCCACTCCCTCAAAGAAAGGGTTAGTCTTGATCTCCTCCACTCCAACAGCCCCAATCCTGTGCTCGCTCTCACAACAGAACCTGGTGGTAAACAACAAAACATAAGGAGAACAGTGAAGAAAAAGAGACTGCTTAAAATTAACCACATCTCAAAATGTAGGTTAGCAGTATGAAAGCAAAATGCACTGGGTTGAATGAAGAGCTACAGCTAAGATAGAGTCAAAAATAAAGGCAAAGAATCACAGAGAGAGAGAAAAATAAAATAAAATAGGGTGAAAATAAAACCCCATAAATAAAGAGAAGAGGGAGAATGATAAGCAGTGAGAGAGAACCAAACCTGAGGATCAGATCCTTGGCTTTTTCTGAAATTGGGACCTCAGGTGGAAAGATCAAAGTTTCCCGCCAGTTCATCACTTTCCTGTAAGTTTCCTGAGGCGTCTCGGAGCAAAATGGAGGGTAACCTGAAAAACACCCACACAAACACTTAAGCCATATATCAAAATAAACAAAATCATTTTATTTACCGACCAAAAATCAATTCACCTATTAGCATTTCATACATAATGACGCCCAAACTCCACCAATCACAGAGCTTGTTATAACCATTTTGCATGAACACTTCTGGAGCGATGTAGTCAGGGGTTCCAACCGTGGAAAAGGCCTGGAGAGAAAAAAAAATTACTTCTCTTTTACTTACTGATGCAACACAAAAAATATTGTGAGATGTAATGGATTACACAAGAGTACATAGCAATCCTTCTACAGTGCTTCTACAATCATCAACTACCATATTAACAACACACTCATTTCACAATAACTTTCTGAAACACTGAATCTATATGTACACACCCACTATGTGTAGCATTGGGTCAAGAGGAAACTCTTACCAACTGTCTCCTGTTTCGCTTCCATGTTTCTGCTTTCCTCTTTGAGTTCATGTTCTGGAACGCTGAAGAAAAACAACAAAAACAAAGTTACTGCCACAGAATCAGCTACAATACCATTCAAATGTTCTGGGCCAGTAAGATTTTAGTCTAAAGAAATTAAAACTTTCAGTCAGCAAGGATGCATTAAATTTAAAATTCTCTGCCAAGACATTTATAATGTTAATTTTTTTTTCTATTTTAAATAAATGCAGTTTTTTTTCCATTTTTTCCATTAATTGAAGAATCCAGAAGCAGAAAAGCAGAAAATTGGGACATCAGATTTCTGAATAACCATGTGACTTTGAAGACTGGAGTTATGGATGCTGATAAGTCTTACTGAAGTCACTAGGAAGGCTGTGATTAAAGTTTCTGTAGAACTCTGTGCGGTGAGCTTTCTTCAGACCAGTGCATAGGCCGAAATCAGACAACTTCACATGGCCCTGAAAGAGCAAATTGACCTTATGAATGAGAATGACTCATTAGATCAAAGCTATGTGACCTGTTATGCTATTATTAGATTGAGATTTAAGGTTTCACATTCATGTCAGAGTTGCCTATAGGGATTTCACAAGTCAATACTAAAAAATATAATGTAATAATATAAGTCTTAATGCAGCATCAGTAGTACCAAGTGAAACTGGTTTTGTTATTGGCATTCATAATTTAATACACAAACAAATGCCAACTTGTTCTGAATCATGCCCTACTTTGCTAAAATTAATTTACATGTTTTTAAAGATTTTGACGATTCTAATCGAGTACTCTTTTAATATATGTTTTTACTCTCGAGTCCAGCAGGAGATTGTCTGGTTTGATGTCTCTGTGGATGAAGCCCAGCTGGTGAATGGAGTCAATAGCCAGCACAGTCTCAGCAATATAAAACTGTGTGGCCTCCTCTGTTAAAGTGTCTTTCTTCATCAGTAGAGTCATCATATCACCTGGGCAAACACGCACACACACATATATCAGTCAACTTTCGGAGTGGCTTTACTCCCATCTTTTTGACTGTTAAGAGATCTGACATCCTGCACTCACCTCCAGGCAGAAACTCCATGATGAGGTAGAGGTTCATCTTATCCTGAAAGCTGTAAAACATCTTGACCACCCACAAACTGTCTGCCTCTACAAGGATGTCCCTTTCTGCTCGAATATGGCCAACCTTGAACAGAGAACACAGATCTGTTAATAAGGCAAAGAACCTTAAATGTCATGTGTGGACATACGTGATTCCATCAGCGAAGACTCACCTGCTCTTTCTCAAGCATATCAGACTTCCGCAAGATTTTCATGGCATAAACATGTCCTGTGTCCTTTTTCTGGACTAACCGCACCTAGAGAAATAAAGAGGATTTTAAATGTGCTAAAATACCACAAAATAGACTAGCATCCTTTTTTTGCTTGTCTGTTTGTTTATGAAAAAAGTATTTTATGGTCAGCAAAGCTCCAGCTATTTGCTAAAAAAAAAAAAATCTGTAAAAACGGCAAAATTGTAACATATAGAAAAAATTTTAAACAACTGTTTTTCCTTTTATTGTTTTAAATTGTATTTTCTTCCTGTTATGTTAAAGCTGAATTTTCAGCAGCCATTACTCCGGTCTTTAAAGTCACATGATTCTTTTAAAAGAAGTCTATAAAGCTCAAATATATTTTTCAGGATTCTTTGATTAATAGACAGGTCAAAAGAACTATAAATCTTTTGTAACATTATAAACATATTTACTGTCATTTTTGATCATTTTAATGCGTCCTTGGTGAATAAAAGATTTTTTTTTTTAATTAAACAACGGTAGAGTAATATATATATATATATATATATATATAAAGCCTGCCTTGCAACTAACATGTGCTAAAAGTGACAAAGCTTTTTAAATCATGGGTTCTTTAACAGAAAGAAGCTCATACCTCTCCGAAAGCTCCTCGGCCAATCACTTTGAGTGACTCAAAGTCCTCTAATCCAAGCCGTGTTCGTTTGAGACGAAGAAACTCAGTCTCTTTCCTAGCATGCTGAGACCGCCGGATGCACTTCTGCGGGACCAGAAAAAGTCCAAATTAAACCGAACGAACACATGAAATAACATTCTGAACTTCTGTGTGTTTTAATATTTATAAAACCACCAGCATCTAGATAATGACGTTTGTAACATAAGGAGGACACAGCTTTCTGAAGAAACAGCAGTAGTCCAGAAAAGCTCACCTCTTCATCACCTAGGCCCTCTTGATCCATGACCTTCTCCAGCTTCTGCTGTCTGTAACAGATAACGGTTAACTTTTAGACATGTGATGAAACACTAGCACCAAGAGGGAGAATTGCTTCATCAGTCAAATGAAAGGTGTGATTGTCTAGTCAGACATCACTTCAAGAGAGATGGAATAGACCATATTAAAGGATCCTTGGAATTTGGGAGGTTTTTAAAGAAACAATGGATAATAATGACAGATCTCATCTCACCATATTCACCCGAACCTACAGTATGTGAAGAATTACAGGCATTTCTCCAAATGCTTAATGATTCATTTAGACCTGCCAAACCTGTTCACTAGTGAAAGTTTCAAAACTACATTAGAGAAAGTATTGCAGAAGTCCTAAATATTTCTTACTTATTATAACCAGTACGTGGGCTACAGCAAATTTTCAATGGACAAATAAAGTCAATGGATACAAATACCATTAAAATATTTGGTTCTCACCTCATTTCCCTTTCCTCATGCTGTGATATCAGGTTGATATAATAATTCTCCAGCGTTACTTTGGCCATGGTGACCCTTTCCTTAGTGTGGTTGCTCATCGAGGAGCAGGACATCTGGCTTGTCATCGCCATGGTCAACTGGGCAGGAAAACCATGTTTAGCATGTTTATAATTACAAGAAGATACAAAGTAGAGTTCTGGTTGTACCTTGTATTTAATCTATGACAGGGGTTTTTAATTTTTAAGATGCCACTGACACCCAAATATGATCATTCTATTACCAGCTTCACAGGGGCTACTTGTGCAGGTATATTCAGTGAAAGGCAGCATTTAACTTTAGCTACAACATTTACACTGCAAGCCACGGTTCTCTGACACTCAATCTTCCACTTCCCAGAAATTCCACGCCAGTAAAGTCTGACTGGCGCTTTGTTGCGCCGTGGCCAAAACAAGCGTTCACTTCGTACATTTACTTTACTCTACTTGGAAACGCAAATAAACGCTATATTTGTCTTCCGACTCAGTTCCCACAGCTGATGTCACTGAGACTGAGGTCTGGAAAGAAGAATTTACAGACATAAAGAGGAATTTTACTCTGAATAAATCGTGTGATTAATAAAATGAAATGAAAAACGGCTGAAAAACAATAATAGGAACGAAAGTCATAATGACATAAACATGTCATCTGTTGAACAAGACTTAATACTAATGAAGTTCATCATCGAGTAACACGACAGACCAAAAAACAAACAAACAAACAAACAAAACAACAGCAAACAAACACTGTAAACACGCACAC